>NC_135736.1:22390000-22690000 GCF_041903045.1 Epinephelus lanceolatus
AGGCCGTTATAAGGAAGGGCAGGGCCGAAGTTTCGTTCCATTCACAGTTAGTCAAACCGTTGACCTCTGCCTGGTTTGTAACTGATGACTGGTTAAAGGATGAGGTCACTTCTTCTCCTGCTCGATCACTCATTTTTTAACGATGGATCTGAAGAAGGTGAGCCCCACTTACAGAACAGCATATACACAAAACAGACTCTCTGGAATAAATCTGCTTTTCCACATGACAGTCTAAATCCCTTTATAACACAACTGTAGCAACCCATGATGACAAGACTGTGACCAAAAAATCAAGATAAAACACGTGAAGGAACCAACAACGGTTTAAACTCAAGTATTCTAATATATTGAAATCATTGTAAGAAATGACTGGTCAAAAAAATGATGGCTTTATTGTACCATCAACGGTGAATTTCGATATAAAAATAAGTCTAACATTCAAATTTCAGCATCAAAACAGTGAAAGTGCAAAGAAGAAGATGAAGTACCTGAGCATTCACCTGCCTACTCCTTTCAGTTTGGATGTCTAATAAAAAAGACTGTGTACTGCTTCTGTCTACGCAGCTTTCAGAGCGGAAGAAGAGCTGTGAAAGTGAGAAGAAAAACACTGACGTGGTTATGATGGCTTAAACTTTAGGTTGCTTTACTATGAATAGGGCCAACCACAGACACAAACAATGCTGTGGAAATGACTTTATCTTCCTGCCTAGTTCTGATAACCACATCTCAGTTACAATTAAAGACACTTAATAACCAAACTAAATTCAGCCACTGTATCTATATTTCCTTCAGTCACTACCCAAAGCTCATGAGCTAAGATTATTGTCACAAAGAACATTGAATGACTGAATCGAGTACTGTGCTCAGTCTCCTCTTCACCATGACAGGTGACACACATTACTGCTGATGTGACATCAATCTCGTCTTCATTTACCCTCACTCGTTTGTGAACAAGACCCCGAGATACTTGAACTCCATCACTGTGCCTCACTCCAAACCCACAGTGAGCAATTCACGTTTTCCGGCAGATAACCACGGCCTCATACAGTACTTAGAGGTGCACGCTGGAGGTAACGGCTGTGAAGCTAGCAGAAACAAATCATCAGCAAAAAGCAGAGATTCAACCCCGAGGCCAGCACACATAACTCTCCACGACTCTGCTGTGTCTTCAGATGTTGTCTTTGAGAATCACATATATAATCTGTGACAAGGAGGTATGACCCAGCAGAGCCTAAGAGCCACTGAGATAGTGCTTGACATTCAGACACATGACGTACTCTGGGTATACTAAGACCGCTCATATCAAAGGTCCAGATTAAAATGCTTGGGAATTTCTTGTAAGGATGTCCAGTATCTCATTCTGAATCTTTGGCTTTGATTGAGTTTTTTCTTTATGAATCTGCATGAAGCCTCCTGTCTTGGGGTTATTTGACCTTTCACTAAGCCCCGCCCCTTTGTGATGGTCCAACAAGCTGTTGCAGTCAGCATGGAGCCCACACTGTCACTAACTGCACTCCCTGAAGAAATCTTATCATATTTTTGGAAAAATGAAACAGTGATTCCAGAATGAAGCAGACAGAGGGGTCTACAGTCTGTGTTTGAAGGATATATCCAGGATGTCAAACTGACTCAGCAGCAACAACAGGTTAAAAAGACAAAGATAGTTAGAAGTTAAAGCTGAACTATAGGCTACAGATCACAGTGTGAAAGTGAACCACCACATCACTGCCGATCGCCACACAAGACAATGAATATAAAGGGAAACTTTGCTGATACTGAACCAGCTGTGTGGCATCACAGTGTGTGTAGATGAACAGTGTTTGGCTTCAACCCCGTGCCGCTGCCAGCACCCAGACCTCTGCTGCTGGACGGGCAGGGATCTCCAAGGGAAGTCAGACAACGTTCATCTGTGCACAATGCGATGACACACAGCTGGTTGAATATCAGCAAAGTCTCCCTGCTTCCCTTCACTGGTTTTCAAGGTCTGATTTTGGTTTTGGAACAGGGAAGAAACATATATCTTTTTCCAACCTCTCCAGGTAACGAGTATCATTAGCCCATTTTAAACAGGAGTTGTCCAAATTTGCAGGAAAGCCCAATCAGTCTTTTTTCAGCATTGGCAGTATAAAAACAAAAATAGGGAGTGTGGCAAAATGCCACCTACCTACTTTTGTTTATACAGAATGTGCCTTTTTCAGGGCAATGGAGGGCGTGAGCAAGTAACAAAACATGTAGCTCAGCGTGTGACGTAACCAGTGACATGAGAGGGAAGCCGCGGCTAGTCAGTCCTTTAGAGATTCTCTCGTAAGTCGGCCCGTTTTTCACTGTTCCTGTCATCTGACAGTTAAGGGCCTCTTCATTTGCGAGAACAAGGAGGGTGTGCAATTCCTTTTCTCCCTAGTTGCTCATCTTTACAGTGTCTGTCAGGTTTGTGTTTCCCTCTTGCTACTAGCTAAAGGTCAGATTTGGGCCTAAAACTAGGCCCAAGGCCCTAGTAGGCCCGTGGTGTTAGGCCCTTGGCCCGGCCCAAGTAGAGGCGAAGAGACACAGGCCTGTGGCCCTAATTGATATTATTATTATTTTTCATCTCCCACAATAGCCTATATGGTATTTCATTGAATTTCACATTTTTTATTAAGGTTAAAGTCCCACTGATTGTCATATACCTGAGTGTGTGAAATATGTTCTCTGCATTGCGGGTGAAATGTCCGCAGAGTTATAATTATTAATCTCATGTATTGATAGTCAAGACCAGTCCAACTTGCCTGTATTGAGTGAGTTAATATCAGAAGTTGTCGGTACATTATCAACATTGACAGAGAGCGCAACTGGTATGTGGTCAGAGGTGGTAAGCCCATAACATATCTCTATATTGCTCAGTGCCGCATGGGCATCGGCCAAACAGATGCAAAGGTCTAACCAGGAGGTTGTATGCCATGCTTCGCTTATGTAAGTGAGACTCTTCTCAGGCAAGATGATTTTACTGGACAGCATAAAGTTATTTTCATTACAAAACTGCACAAGATGATTAGCAAAGATTGAATTAGGTTCAGACACATCAGCATTAAAATCCCCTTTAACATAATATGTTACAGGGGATTTTAACGCTTGTGTATGTGTATATTATACACAAGTCAAATCATTGTCCTCAAGATAGGAGCTGATAAAAGACAGTCTATTCAAAAATTCATCTTCATACAAATATGACTCATAGGGTGTATGAATATTTAAAATGATGAACGTCTTATCGTTGACCTTTATCTCAAGCCAAATAGCCCAGTCAACATTCATTCTCAACACTTTAACCAGAGTCATATTTAGTGTTCCACAACACAGCCACATCCTCAGGTATCCTACCACGGACTATCCCAGAGTTTTAAGTTGGTGGTGGACTCACCAGCGCCATGGAAATCCTTGTGTAGTCCATTCAGTTTATCCAGATCTTGTTTTGCTAGCCAGGTCTCTTGTAAGCATAAAATATCACAGTTGTTCAACAGAGTGTCAACCACATGACGTCTTGAGATATCCGCACAACTGTGTAAAAGTGTAAACAATTTCATCGTGGCTCATTGTTCTCATCTTTACAACAATAAAGTTAAGGAGTTCATCTTCTACGATAAGTTTCCCATCGTTTGTTTCCGGCTTTGTGCGGGAGTACACAGAGCACCATGTTGCCTTGCCCGCCATGTTGCATATCTGACTGTACTATGATCAATTTGTAAGAACTGATGTACAAAAAGACAAAGCGTCAAAAAAATAGAGATTGGTCTTGATGTCTGTACCACAGAGGAGACTGAACAATAAATTGTTATAGTCAGTTTTTAGGCAAAGCTGTCGCCTTGTGATGGTTCCTGCTTCAAAAATGTGAGAACCTGCTGCTCCTCTTGGTCTCACTTTACGGTAAACGTTTTGGACTGTTAGTCATAAAAAAACCAAGACATTTACTGATGTAATCTTGTGCTGGGGGGTACTGGACATATTTTGATGGATGGATGGAGACAGTTGGTAATGTATTTTCTGTCTGTTGACTAATCCATTAATAGCCTTATTGTAGCAGCTCCAACAAAAATACCAGGCAGTTAATAACGGAAAAAATCCCAGGTTAATAATCCACCTTGTTGCATAAAATCTGCTCAAGAACAACCCTGTCCCAGAATGTCTGTATTTTTATATGTCATAACTTTAAAGCGTTTTACATTGAAACATTGCTGCTTTGATTCCCTCAAAGACCTGTAGCTAAAGGACCTCCTAAAACCTTATAGATCCTAGAGTGTCTTGCACTGAAAACTGACTCCTGTTCCCACATGCTGCCAACATGGAAATCCTGCTGGAACATTTACGGGTTAAGGTGCATGTGGGGTTGTGGGGCTTTTGACTGAACGTCACCACTGACGTTACCTCCATCAGGGGGACTGTGGGCAAGGAAAATGAGAAATGACCCTTCATATTTGGTCTGGACATGAACTTGAACAGGCAACACTTCAGTCTATGAAGAGAGTGAAATGTTTTAGAAGTTTAGCCATTGTCAGTTCGTTCTAACACAAACTTGAATAAAGAACACACAAGTGCAAACAATGTCAGTGGTAATTGCTCTTTTTATAATTCTGTAATTTTTTCTTGATTATACTGTAATGTTACAGTAGCACTTACTTATGGAGCTCTGCCTGTTTTCTGGGTTTGATGTGCAAGGCCTCCACACCACCACTAGGAGTCAAAATTCTACATGGTTCTTTAACTGGCTAGTTAGCTGAACAAAGTCTTTAATGAAAATGTGTCCATAATGTACTCATTAACACTGATGGTGGCACCAAAAAGCTCCACATAGGCCTTTTAACATGTAATTTTAGTTAATTATAAGGCTGAAACAAACAATTGTTTTCATTGTCCGGGGGAGAAAGGGTTCCGGTTTGGGGACTTCAGAATTGCATCTCTGCTCTTAGCAGATGATGTGGTTCTCTTGGTTTCCCCAACCTCCAGCATGCATTGGGGCAGTTTGAGTGTGAAGCGGTCAGAATGAGAGTCAGTACCTCCAAGTCTGAGGCCATGGTTCTCTGCTGGTAAACAGTGGATTGCCCTCTCTGGGTTGGGAGAGAGTTCATACCCAAAGCAAGGGAGTTCAAGTATGAGATGGTCAGGCAGTTTGGCGCAACTTTAGCAGTGATGCAGGTGTGGCACCTGTAAGGAGGTTGTAAAAAAACATTTTTGTATACATGCCAATCCTTTTCATAAGTTGTTGTAAAGTTGTTGTTAAGTAATGCACTAAGTGACACTAAGTTTTCTTGTTAATTTCTGTTTACTTTATACCACTCGCCACTGGGTGGCACAGTGGCATTGCAAGCTGTTTGGTGACACATGAAGTTCATGTGCACACGCTGCCTGCCCATTGCAGTTGTATTACGCCAGCTCATCAGTTTTGCCAGTGTTGCCGTGAGGTAAAATAAATGAATGAACATTTTTCTACATCACTACCGTGTCCTTGTGAGAGTGGTGTAACACAGGCGTATAGTCATGAGCTTTGGGTAGTGAATGAAAGAACAGTGGCGGTTCTAGGCCAGTTTCAATGGGGGGGCCAAGCTAGGGCCAGTCCTTTTGATACAGGGGCACATACAAGTAGGGTCAAATATCTAAGTCTGAACAATAAGATATATATATATACATGTACAGTACAGGCCAAAAGTTTGGACACACCTTCTCATTCAATGCGTTTTCTTTATTTTCATGACTATTTACATTGTAGATTCTCACTGAAGGCATCAAAACTATGAATGAACACATGTGGAGTTATGTACTTAACAAAAAAAGGTGAAATAACTGAAAACATGTTTTATATTCTAGTTTCTTCAAAATAGCCACCCTTTGCTCTGATTACTGCTTTGCACACTCTTGGCATTCTCTCCATGAGCTTCAAGAGGTAGTCACCTGAAATGGTTTCCACTTCACAGGTGTGCCTTATCAGGGTTAATTAGTGGAATTTCTTGCTTTATCAATGGGGTTGGGACCATCAGTTGTGTTGTGCAGAAGTCAGGTTAATACACAGCCGACAGCCCTATTGGACAACTGTTAAAATTCATATTATGGCAAGAACCAATCAGCTAACTAAAGAAAAACGAGTGGCCATCATTACTTTAAGAAATGAAGGTCAGTCAGTCCGGAAAATTGCAAAAACTTTAAATGTGTCCCCAAGTGGAGTCGCAAAAACCATCAAGCGCTACAACCAAACTGGCACACATGAGGACCGACCCAGGAAAGGAAGACCAAGAGTCACCTCTGCTTCTGAGGATAAGTTCATCCGAGTCACCAGCCTCAGAAATGGCAAGTTAACAGCAGCTCAGATCAGAGACCAGATGAATGCCACACAGAGTTCTAGCAGCAGACCCATCTCTAGAACAACTGTTAAGAGGAGACTGCGCCAATCAGGCCTTCATGGTCAAATAGCTGCTAGGAAACCACTGCTAAGGAGAGGCAACAAGCAGAAGAGATTTGTTTGGGCCAAGAAACACAAGGAATGGACATTAGACCAGTGGAAATCTGTGCTTTGGTCTGATGAGTCCAAATTTGAGATCTTTGGTTCCAACCGCCGTGTCTTTGTGAGACGCAGAAAAGGTGAACGGATGGATTCCACATGCCTGGTTCCCACTGTGAAGCATGGAGGAGGAGGTGTGATGGTGTGGGGGTGTTTTGCTGGTGACACTGTTGGGGATTTATTCAAAATTGAAGGCACACTGAACCAGCATGGCTACCACAGCATCCTGCAGCGACATGCCATCCCATCCGGTTTGCGTTTAGTTGGACGATCATTTATTTTTCAACAGGACAATGACCCCAAACATACCTCCAGGCTGTGTAAGGGCTATTTGACCAAGAAGGAGAGTGATGGAGTGCTGCGGCAGATGACCTGGCCTCCACAGTCACCGGACCTGAACCCAATCGAGATGGTTTGGGGTGAGCTGGACCGCAGAGTGAAGGCAAAGGGGCCAACAAGTGCTAAACACCTCTGGGAACTCCTTCAAGACTGTTGGAAAACCATTTCAGGTGACTACCTCTTGAAGCTCATGGAGAGAATGCCAAGAGTGTGCAAAGCAGTAATCAGAGCAAAGGGTGGCTATTTTGAAGAAACTAGAATATAAAACATGTTTTCAGTTATTTCACCTTTTTTTGTTAAGTACATAACTCCACATGTGTTCATTCATAGTTTTGTTGCCTTCAGTGAGAATCTACAATGTAAATAGTCATGAAAATAAAGAAAACGCATTGAATGAGAAGGTGTGTCCAAACTTTTGGCCTGTACTGTATATCAGTGTTTCCCACAGGATTTTTGGAGACTAGGCAAGGCAAGGCAAGGCAAGTTTATTTGTAGAGCACAATTCGTACACAAAGTAATTCAAAGTGCTTTACAGAACAAGAAAATGCATTAAAATCACAATACAAAATAAAAACATAAATAACCATTATAAAATGAACTTTAAAAGAGAAGAGTGCAGATAAGATCCTTTCAGTCATATGCACAGTGAAATAGAGCTGTTTTGAGCCTAGATTTGAACACTGTCAGAATAGAGGCCTGTCTCACATCTTCAGAAAGCCTGTTCCAGATTTTAGCTGCATAAAATACATCCAACCCTGTAGGGGGGTCCAGGGGCAAGCTCCCCCAGGAGAAAATTTTGTATCTATTTGATTTAAAGGCATCAATCTGGTGAATTCTGAGAGCCAAGTTATGACTGCAGAATATGCCTAGATTTCAACATATTTGTGCTTTTTATGTGTGAAAAATGTTCTATTTTTATTGATAAAAACACTTGTGGTATGTTATGGTGATGGGTTACACTTAAAATATGGCTAAGGATTAGTGGTTTAACATTTCAGTAATCAAAAGAAAAATGACTAACATACTAATGGAGGGCTATTTTATCATTTTAAATCATGTGCAGACAAAATATTCTTTTAAAACTCTGTCACTCACAAACACACAGATACACAAAACAATACAAAATACGCAATACGAAAAGAAAACAAAAGGTAAGACTTAAATTAATGTCACACAAACAGACACAAACTACTGCTTTCCTCCTTCCCTCCCTCGCGGTTTGCAAGTATGGCACTCTGAATCAGAGCATTTAATTTTACGCGGCTTCGAAAAGAAGATTTCAAAAGCCCTCTGGTAGTTGAATGCCTCTGGGACAGGCCCATTTATGGCAACCCACTAGATCTGGGGCGTGCGCAATCCGGCCGAGGCGCGGGTGCCGGAGCTAATAGCAGCCATTCAAGTCCATGTAAGCTGTAAGGTCCACCAGCCGCGGCCTAGAAGCGGCCCAGCGCTCCGTTTGTTCAGTCATTGTGTTTATAGACTTAACAAACATCAGATTAGTCTACACGGTGATATAGTGACGTGAAAAATGTGAAATATAGCTAAACTCTGTAGTATTTGTAAACAACACAATGATTCCCTGGGGGCACCGCCGGAAGTTAAGGGCGTGAGCGATCGCCGAGGCTCCTGCACTTCCGTTAGTCGAAAAACTCCAGGCTGTGCCTCCAGAGGTTTTTCCTTTTTTTTTACAGATGGATTTCCAGATTGGTGCGTGTGTGAATGAATAAACAAGAGGTATTAACGTAAATTTCTTTGTAGAAAGGCGCTTTATGAAATTAAGTCCATTTACTTGTATTAGTTTACAGCACAGACTTGCCACATCCAATATGGCGGCGACGTTGATGTACGGCTCAGCGCTCGATGCGGCGTCTTCGTTTATACGTCTATGTTAAAAACAGCCACACAATTCTCTTCTGATGGTTTCGGTGGGTTTAGACGCTTTAAGTGGTCAGCAACTGGTTGAGACGACTTAGTTCCGCGTTCCATGTTGCCCCTTCGACTCTTCGGCAGGGGGGCCACAGGGGGGGCCAGACTCCGAGTTATGGGGGCACTGGCCCCTGCTGGCCCTCCCCTAGAACCGCCATTGTGAAAGAATGAGATTGTGGATACAAGGGGCCGAAATGAGTTTCCCCCATAGGCTAGCTGGGCTCAGCCTCTGAGATAGCGTAATGAGCTCAGACAGCCAAAGGGAACTCGGAGTAGAGCTGCCGCTCCTTTGCGTCAAAAGGGGCAGATTGAGGTGGTTCAGGCATCTGTTCAAGATGCTGCTGGGGGCAAATAAAAACGGTCATACAGTCAAAAATTGCCTCACTGTCTGTCTCAACCCACCTTGAGCACAGTCAGAGGCAAGTTCGAGTTACACTGCGGCCGTGGGGTGGGAGGTTACTGTAGGTTACACATGCACACACATAGTGTACATGAGTGCATGCAATGCAAACAAATGTATCAATACACTTACGTTCATACAGAGAATGGGAGAAAGCAAAGAAACAGGAACAGAAACACACAAAGGTGGCATCTAATTACAGGAAGAATTCCAGTATTGCTTCATATTGTTTTGCCTTTGCTGTGTCATTACAGGGTTTCCCACACAGGACAGAGTCTGCTGAGTGGAGCTTAAGGAAGTTTGGAATTTCCACAGTCTTGCATTTGTGAGATGTGACCTCCTCCTGTTGTTTGTTTGTTCTTTGATGAACTTTGACACTGTGTATAGATGAAGTTTATCAGTGTCACATGCTTCCACAGACACTCCCTGCGTGGACAGTTTAAATGTGCCATGTTTGCCAGCATGTTTTATTTCAACTGAGGAACCTGACAGAGTCCAACTCTGAGCCATCCTCTCCACAATGATGATGATGATGATGATGCAGGTAGGAGCTGACAGAAAACACTGACATTTAAACTAAACATAACGATGGACAAGGTCTGCTCCTATTTTCTTGATACTTACAAATGATTTTCATCATGTAAAAATATTTTTAATTTAAGTATCTGTGTGGAAAACAAAATGATATAATGCCTTTTTCTTATCATGTGCTCATAAATAAAGATGTATTATAATTATGATTAATAGTATTGCTAGAGGCAGCCCTGTCTATTGAAGCAGCTAGATAGACACAAAATTTAGAAAAGCAGAACTACGGAAAATATGACTGGAAATACAAATACAACAGTTCTTATAAAAATTACTTCAGAAGCATCTTAAAATCTATTACTGTTATTCAGTGAAGCAAACATATGTTTATAATAGTTGTTTTGTGTTATTTATAGTTTAAAGTCTAATCTAATAGATAACTCAGACCATTTAACTGTATAATTTAGTTATTACTGTTAAAGTAAATCAATAAAAATGTAACATGAATTCAGCTAAAATGCGCCATCTTTTTTACGCTGTTATTAAAGTACATATTTGTTAGTGTTGTTTGAGGACTTTATAGTGTTGTTACTTATTGTTAATTATTAACAGGCACTCTCAGCTTCAGTGAACACATATCTGTTTCCAGACTTCAGACTTGTGAACTCACTGAAGCAAACTGTAGGAGTGAATTTAAATTAAAACGATATTCAAATGAAACAGCACAGGAAACAGATGTAAATAAATATTATTAGATTGCAATGTTTTGTTAATGTTATAAAATTAGTTTAATTTAATCAAACCTGATTCACAACCTCTGCTCCACGGAGACTCAGACTTACAATAAACATAGCAGGGCTGTATGCAAACATCCAGTGGGACGTGTTCAGACTCACTCAGTGGGGAAAACCCATATGTTGTAGCTGTTGTATGTTCGTTGAAATGATACTATATATTTAGCCCTGTTGCCTGAATGAAAAGTTGGTGTTGTACATTTCTGCAAATGTTACATTTGCATGTTTCATACATATCATACCAACATGTGTAAAGTGATGTAGTTCAGATTACATGTATATGAGCTGCACTTCTTAACAGGAGGAAGAGGGGATAGTGGAACAACAACCCCAAAAGCAGGTATTTTGAACGAGCCGTCAGGACAGTTTCAGCCTTGTTTGTGGCGACCAAATCAGGTATTTTAAGCCAAAATATGATGCTTTTGTAATTCTTACCAAGTGGTTTTTATGCCTAAACCTAACCACACATTAACTAAAGCCTTTAAAACATAAAATTGACACAAGGTTCATAAAGTTTTAACATTTCCGCTACATTTTAAACGTACAAATTTAACATATCCATGGTTGCTGAAACATACAATGCCAACATTTATTCTGGCGATCGCATTAGGTGTCAGTGGGATCAATATCCAAACAACAGATCTGCCTCACACCTGATCATGCTCTGGCAACATGAACACTCTTCTTCCTCTAAGCAGCTGTTGTGTCCATGCCACTCACTACAGAGAATATATCCAAACAATAAACAGATTTAACAAGAAAAGTGCACTCAGTAGAGTGTTGATCTCAGCCAGGCCACAGCGTGTTGCAAAAAGCAGACTGAGTTCTCCTGTTAACAGGCACTGTATGTGAAATAAAGATACAATAGTAGTCTGAGGCCGTGGTTCTCTGCCGGAAAATAATGGATTGCCCCCTCTGGTTGCTGCCCCAAGCAAAGAAGCTCACGTATGTTGGAAATTTTGTTCACACGTGAGGGGAAAATGGAGATGGATGGATGGATGGATGGATTTGGCGCAGCATCAGCAGTGATGCAGGCACTGTGCCAGACCGTTGTGGTGAAGAGGGAGCTGAGCCTGAAGGCAAAGCTTTCAACTTACTGGTCCATCTAAGTCCCAACCCTCAACTATGGTCTTGAACTTTGGGTAGTGACTGAAAGAATTAAATCGTGGATGAAGCTGCTGAAATGAGTTTCCTCTGTGTGTTGGCTGGGCTCAGCCTTAGAGATAGGGTAAGGAGCTCAGACATCCGGAGGGAGCTCGGAGTAGAGCCGCTGCTCTTTTGTGTTGAAAAGGGTCAGTTGAGGTGGTTCGGGAATCTGATCAGGATGTCTCCTGGATGCCTCCCGTTAGAGGTGTTCTGGGCATGTCCAACTGGTAGGAGGCCCCGGGGCAGACCCAGAACAACCTGGAGGGATTATACATCTCATTTGGCCTGGGATTGCCTTGGGGTCCCCCAGCAGGAGCTGGAAAGCATTGCTGGGGAGAGGGATGTCTGGAGTACATTGCTCAGCCTGCTGCCTCCACAACCCAGCCCCAGATAAGCAGATGAAAATGGATGGATAGTTTTGATGATGAATGTATTTTTAATTATTAAAACACAGTCAGAATTCTTTGATCCATGTCGTTCATAGCTAGACTTTTATCAGTATTAGGAAATAAGGTATTTGGTATCAGGAAAACTCCCCCACCAGCAGGTTAAGAGGTGTGAGGAGTCAGCAGTAAATGACGGTATAAACAGTCAGTAAAACATGTTTTTCAACTAATGTTAACCTTGAGACATCCTTAAGGATATAGACATAAATGTGCACACAAAATTGGTCCAGTAGTTTGCAAGATTAGCTGCGGACACACATACTCACACACAGATGACACCTTCAAGTTTTACTCCTGGTGAAGATAATACCAATTAACTCCTGACCTGTGTGTTAACATGCATGTGACAAAGGTACTGAGGAGATGAGATGTTTAGAGAATCAAATTAAGCATCAATTATTAAAATCCGTTCACCTTTTTAGTATTGAGGTGGAGGCAGAGATGACAGTGGCAGATATCCCAAATCTCAGCAAAACAAACAGCCATCTGGATGGTTAGGTATCAGTAGAGGTATTGATTTTTTTGTTATTGTGTAGTGGGTGAACCGGCACTTTAGAACAGTTTTTGGCTTCACAAAGCAATAAACAAAGAGGCAAATAGATTTTATTGACTCAACACATTATTTCAATACTCCGCTTTTGTGTGTGTCAAACACATATTTTGCAAATTAGGATGATTGATTGTAACATGAGCTGTTGCTGAAGTAATGATTGACTTATTGTGTCACAAATGATAAATGGCTTCTTGCTTTTGTCTTTAGTAAATTGCACTGATTATTGTCTGTGCCATTTTTTGACCTCCTGCATTGTCACAAAAGACTTTTTTTCTACTACCTAATATTTGCTATATTTATTCTATTATGATATCTGTGAGCGCAGGAAGTCACTGTTGGAGGTGCTGTATTTTTATTCCTTTCTTTCCTTTTGCATTCAGGTGACATTGTCCATAGCCCTGCTGGTTCTTGCGGGCTCAGTCCACTCTGACTCCCCGTTTTACCTGCCCATCGACTGTGATGACATCCATCGCCGTGACAACACCAGCTCCAGCGGGGTATACACCATCTACCCAGGAGGTCCTACCATGCCCCTGCATGCCTACTGTGATATGGACACTGACGGAGGCGGATGGACTGTAAGTACACCTCAGATTTTATAATTGTAAACAACAACAAATAGATGAGACTGTGTGCTTTATTTAGATCTTGTAAACCTGCTTGTAGAAAGAACTGCGTTCTCATCACAGGTCATCAAATACTGAAGCTTTCTCATTCCCTCTGTGTGTGATACCTATGCCAAAGGCATCTTTTGGTGTCTCTATGAGATATGCCCTTTCGTGTCTGTATGTGATGCACAGTTGTCTCCTGGCTGAAACTTGGTGTAATACATGGTTTAAGTTGTAAAAGTGGTCATGGCTAGGTTAGGTCAGTGGCTCTCAACCTTTTTTGTGTCAGGAACCTTGAAATTGACACACATTGTGTCACAGAGCCCCATTTGATAAGATTTGGCTTCAGGGACCTCCTTCTGAAAAGATGTTGGTGATTAAGACCAGTTTCCTATAGTTGTCTACAGCTGAGAAGATAACCATAGAGGAAGTGAAACCTATGATCAGAATAGTCACTCTTATGACCTTTACCCACATTGGTTTCACTTCTATAGTGACTTATAGGAGAAATAAACTTATTTTTCTGGGGAACCCCCTGGAACCTGTTGAGAACCACTGGGTTGGGCAACAAAACTACTTAGTTAGGTTTGGAAAAAAACAACATGTTTTGGGATAAAATACATGACATAAATACAGCACTTGAGTGACATCAGTACATGACAGATGAACATAAGTAATGTAATGTAACCCTCTCTTCTTGACTTTTAGCGTTCCCCAGTTCTTCCGGGCTGTGGGTAATAAAGCGGGCTACAATATATCGTTGTTTCTCTCTCTCTTTTAATTATCGCTAACACGGTAGACAGTAACAGCATGCTCCAACTTCAGGGTACAACAACTTCTCTCTCTTACTCGTTCAGCACGAGGCACTCACCGTGTGTCACTAATACCTGTCCCCACAAAACAATGGCAGGTAGGAACCAATTCACTCATACAAGGGAATACAATAACTACTTAAAAAAAGAAGTGCACATGAACATATAAATGAAACAATATACTAAGTACTATAAATGACAATAAAATAATAATTAACAAGTAACTCAATGATGCCGTAAAAATACTATTACTTAAATATATTAATAATATATGTACTGTACTGCTTAATAAAAAAAAGACACAAAATGACACAATAACTTAAGTAATAAAAATAACCTAAAAATATAATGTGCAGTAATTACAGTTACAGTAACATTACGCTGAAACAGCAGTGACTTTTGGTTTCACATGGGACACAAACAACAGTGTCCTGAAAGACAGCCTGTATCTGTTTGACCCACCCACCCTACACAAACTTTCTCGCTCTTTATACCACATCAGTTGCTTTCAGTGTCAACAGATGAGTTTAATGAGTTCAGTTCAAAGCCTGGTGTGTCGCCAAAGTAGCCTGATATGACCATCCTGATGACGTGAGCTCAACATTCTGTTTCGCTCTCTGTATCAGTCTGGACTCAGTGTCGCCTCAAATACTTTCAGTGGGTGGGAGTACTCGCCTTGACGGACTTACTCCTTTGTCCAATCAGCATAACAAATACATCTTTATAATCACCAGCGGAGCCAGTTGATAAATCAAGCCTTCGCCGAATCCAGTCGGAGGAATAGTAAAAATGTCTTTTCCTCTGAGAAACTCTGCGAGTGCATACTCTTGTTATTGTTTAATTGTTGTTATTGACTCTATTTATGCAATGCCTTCACTTATTTCTGTCTTTACCAGCGTTAGTGTTAGGGCTTGTTGCTTTGGGAGCCACCTTAATTGTACTGCAAGCTGTGGCCTGCATTTTATGTCATCATCTACAACACAGCCCCTGATTGGCTGCTTACGTTGTCAACAACAGTGCAGATCCCTGACTGGCCAGGCTTTTAATTTCTGGAAAGTGAGACTGATACAGAAAGCGAAATAAAATGCTGAGCTCACATCATCAGGACGGTCCTACCAGGCTAATGCTAGTCTTGCTTCTTGTTTGCTTGTCAGGGCATCATTAACAACTTTGTAAGGTGATAATATCTAAGACGTTTGGCTTTTAGCTGTGTTGCTGCCTCTAAGTGGCCAAAATTTCCATGTTGGATGGGTGTAATAAAGGTCCTGCATGAATACTTACATTTATGTAGATGTAAGCAGGTAACAGACAATCATCACAGTCATACCTGATGGACTCTAAAAGATTTTCTGAAAACTTGTCCAGATTCATAAAGTTATTAGTGGCCCTGCTAACTGAATATATAAAGCATTACATGTAAAAAATCTAACTTTTCTCTCTCTTCCTCCCATCCTCCCTCTCAGGTATTTCAGAGGAGGATCGATGGGACTGAAAACTTCTTCAGGCCCTGGAGGCACTATAAGGCTGGATTTGGGAACGTGGCTGGAGAGTATTGGCTTGGTGAGTGATTGAGGGAAAAATACAGTACAGGCCAAAAGTTTGGACACACCTTCTCATTCAATGCGTTTTCTTTATTTTCATGACTATTTACATTGTAGATTCTCACTGAAGGCATCAAAACTATGAATGAACACATGTGGAGTTATGTACTTAACAAAAAAAGGTGAAATAACTGAAAACATGTTTTATATTCTAGTTTCTTCAAAATAGCCACCCTTTGCTCTGATTACTGCTTTGCACACTCTTGGCATTCTCTCCATGAGCTTCAAGAGGTAGTCACCTGAAATGGTTTTTTGCAACAGTCTTGAAGGAGTTCCCAGAGGTGTTTAGCACTTGTTGGCCCCTTTGCCTTCACTCTGCGGTCCAGTTCACCCCAAACCATCTCGATTGGGTTCAGGTCCGGTGACTGTGGAGGCCAGGTCATCTGCCGCAGCACTCCATCACTCTCCTTCTTGGTCAAATAGCCCTTACACAGCCTGGAGGTGTGTTTGGGGTCATTGTCCTGTTGAAAAATAAATGATCATCCAACTAAACGCAAACCGGATGGGATGGCATGTCGCTGCAGGATGCTGTGGTAGCCATGCTGGTTCAGTGTGCCTTCAATTTTGAATAAATCCCCAACAGTGTCACCAGCAAAACACCCCCACACCATCACACCTCCTCCTCCATGCTTCACAGTGGGAACCAGGCATGTGGAATCCATCCGTTCACCTTTTCTGCGTCTCACAAAGACACGGCGGTTGGAACCAAAGATCTCAAATTTGGACTCATCAGACCAAAGCACAGATTTCCACTGGTCTAATGTCCATTCCTTGTGTTTCTTGGCCCAAACAAATCTCTTCTGCTTGTTGCCTCTCCTTAGCAGTGGTTTCCTAGCAGCTATTTGACCATGAAGGCCTGATTGGCGCAGTCTCCTCTTAACAGTTGTTCTAGAGATGGGTCTGCTGCTAGAACTCTGTGTGGCATTCATCTGGTCTCTGATCTGAGCTGCTGTTAACTTGCCATTTCTGAGGCTGGTGACTCGGATGAACTTATCCTCAGAAGCAGAGGTGACTCTTGGTCTTCCTTTCCTGGGTCGGTCCTCATGTGTGCCAGTTTCGTTGTAGCGCTTGATGGTTTTTGCGACTCCACTTGGGGACACATTTAAAGTTTTTGCAATTTTCCGGACTGACTGACCTTCATTTCTTAAAGTAATGATGGCCACTCGTTTTTCTTTAGTTAGCTGATTGGTTCTTGCCATAATATGAATTTTAACAGTTGTCCAATAGGGCTGTCGGCTGTGTATTAACCTGACTTCTGCACAACACAACTGATGGTCCCAACCCCATTGATAAAGCAAGAAATTCCACTAATTAACCCTGATAAGGCACACCTGTGAAGTGGAAACCATTTCAGGTGACTACCTCTTGAAGCTCATTGAGAGAATGCCAAGAGTGTGCAAAGCAGTAATCAGAGCAAAGGGTGGCTATTTTGAAGAAACTAGAATATAAAACTTGTTTTCAGTTATTTCACCTTTTTTTGTTAAGTACATAACTCCACATGTGTTCATTCATAGTTTTGATGCCTTCAGTGAGAATCTACAATGTAAATAGTCATGAAAATAAAGAAAACGCATTGAATGAGAAGGTGTGTCCAAACTTTTGGCCTGTACTGTACATTAAACACAACAGGCCTGTGCCGCTTGCCGGCTTAATTTTACTGAGGTGAGACAAAGTATGATTTTAAATTAGATGAGGAATTTTAGACATTTACAGATAGTCTGAGGTGGAAAGAAGCTAAAGAAACAGTTCACCCCCAAAATCGAATATACATATTTTCCTCTCACCTGTAGAGCTATTTATCAGGCTAGATTGTTTTGGTGTGAGTTGCAGAGTGTTGGAGATATCGACCGTAAAGATGTCTGTCTCCTCTAAAGTGTAATGGAACTAGATGGCACTCAGCTTGTGGTGCTCAAAGCTTTAAAAAAAAGGGACATTTGAAAAACTAGACAGCAGTGTCTCTTTCAGGAAATCGTAACCAAGTTACTCAAGATAATCCACAGACCTTGCTGTGAGCAGTTTCATGTAGGAACTATTTTCTTTCTACTAAACTCCATCCACCAACTGTATCACCATGTAGAGGGAAGCGTGCATCTACTCGTGGATGATCGGCTTGTGCTTGTGACAGCGTGAGATGTAAACACCAATGGCCTCCTCCTCGGCTGAGCTGTAACGTAAGCTAGCTCAGTGGCGCTAGGTGAGCTAGCAGTAGATGCACACTTACTTCTATGTGGTGATGCAGTTGGCGGGTGTAGTTCTGTAAAACAAAAATATCTCCTACATGAAACTGCTCACAACAAGATCAGTGGATTTTCTTGAATAACCGGAGGCCTGTACTATGCAGCCAGTTCAGCTTACCCAGGATATCTTCTTGTTATGTGGCTTCACTAACTCTAACATTGGCCATCTGGATAACTGCTACTACAAAGCTGGTTATCAGCTGGTTCAGTCATCTCTGGGTTTTCCCATCCTGCCATGAGCATGTTTATGTGCAAGAGCGACATCATCAGAACCACAGATGAAGTAGGCTACTTCATATTGTATGAGATGAAACAGAACCAAAAGTGTCTGTGACTGCGAGACAGTATCTTATAACGGAAAATGAAGAAATATTGTAAATACAATCCAAATATAAATCGTCGGCTGAGACTTACATTACTTATAGGTATCACTAGGCTCTGTGTGACATTAGCATAGAGTATTTTTTGCTATTTAGTTGGATGATGATGATGATGAATATGTCACATAAAACACTTTAATGTGATGCCAGACTGTTTATGCTGCTGCAGTAACGGGTGGAAAAATATCCTAGTTTATGACTGACGATGTACATCTGACCCAAATGTGGCATTTATGATAATGAGCATCAATTAATAGTCTGTGGATTATTTTCTAATGAAATAATATATTTTTATCCCCGTTCTCATCACACAGGTATCTCATGTTATTCTGAGCTGCAGGAATGGAGTGTAAAATAACAGCACTATCACTGCGGACTAAAATAAACTTTGCATGAGCTAAAATCCTGCTAAAATCATGTGCTTAGTTTTTAAAACGATCTCACTGTTTGTTAGAAGCTCTGTTTTAAAACCAGTGGAAATAGAGTCCTGAAACAATGGAATTATTCTACTGACCTACACACGAGACTCCAGACTTTCGTCCATAGATACATCTTTCTTCAGTGATCTGATTTGTCAGAGGTCGGGGTGTTGACAGGCTGTGATCTGATACTGTGAAGGTCAGCTGTTCAGCATATCTCCCGGTAAAAACAGAACCAGCTTCGTGATACTGAAAAGCCAGAGTTAACCCTGAAGTTACCTCGCTAACTCCAAATCCTGCGCCGTAGTACAGGCCTCAGGCCATTATTTCTGGAAAGAGACACTTATGTTCAGTTTTCAAATGTATTTTTTTGGTGCTTTAAGCATGACGAGCTGAGTGCCATCTAGTTCCATTATACTGGAGAGAAGGCAGACATCTCTATGTCGATAACTCCAACACTCAGCGACTCACACCAAAACAATCTAGACTGATAAAGTGCACTACAGGTGAGAGGAAAAATATCTGTTTTGAATTTGGGGTGAGCTGTCCCTTTAAGATATGCTGAGTAATGATAGAGGGTCTTGGTGCAGGGGGTGAAATTAAACAGATCTATGTGTGCCTTCTCAGGCCTGGAAAACCTCTTCCTGCTGACTATGAGGAAGAAGAATGAGCTATGGGTTGACATGGAGGACTTCGAGGGAGGGAAGGTGTCTGCCCAATACTCCTCCTTCTCAATTGGTCCTGAGAGCAGTGGTTATCAGCTTTACTTGGGCAGCTTCTCTGCCGGAGTAGCAGGTGAGGATTATTTTGGGAAGTCTCAGTATAAATATCAAGGTATATGGTTGAATGAACTGCAAGTAATAAAGGATGTTTTTAATGAAAATGTTACTTTATCACTTTTGGGGTTTTCTAGAATTAAGACTTGTATAAAATGGGTCCTTAAATCATTTATTTTCCAGCTACAGTTTTGCATTGTCCCTACAAAGCTGGATATAATACTGTGGACTGACTGGAGAAGAGGCCATAGAAAACCATAATGACAGCTCACATTGATTTTTTGTGATGCCAGTGAAAATATGGCTCTCCAGAGACAAATTAAATTGTTGTCGCATTCATGAAAAATGAAACATTAATGCTCTTTCAGTGGAGGAAAAAAAGTGTTTTCCAAAATAATAGGATCATTTTTTAGACAGTATGCCTGCATAGACCATTTATTTGGAGACACCTTGTTTATCTTTATTTATTTGAATAGAGGATCCAGTCAGTGAAGGTAAGGGTGCCTTCAGTCGACACGGGATTGTGCAGAGAGTAGTGGGGTGGGAAGATGGAGCTGGATCTTATATTTCATCTTGTAAAAAAAAAGAGAAGACACTTACCCTAAAGCCAGTGGCAGCTGGTGATTATTTCAGTGGGTGGGCCACCTGCTTAAACATTAACAATGTTGTTGTCAAGCTTGGTGAAAGCTTTGTCAGGTCCAGTGTGTAGGATTTAGGGGGGTATACTGGCAGAAATGGATGTAATATTTGAAACTGTTTTCATTAGTTTATTATTACTTGAAACTAAGAATCTTTTTTTTCACCTTTGAATGAGCCATTTATATCTACAAACAGAGTGGGTTCTCTTCCACAGAGTCCGACATGTTGTTTCTACAGTAGCCCAGAACAGAATCAAACACTGCCTCAAGAAAGGGCCATTTGCGATTTTACTTTTTTTGCGTCGGCCACCATAGTTCTCCTACACGCTTGGTACACAGGACAAGATTCAGTTCTGCAGTCTCACCACGAGATGCCACTAAATCCTGTGCACTGGACCTTTAAGTGAAAGTACAGAAGTATTGTTGGTGAATATTCTCAGTCATCAAGGTCATGGTAATTCTAAGTGCTATATCGTAGGCAACTGGACTTGCTTGAGTTTCTTGAAGACGCTTCACCTTTCATCCATGAAGCTTCTTCAGTTCTAACTGACTGGTGGGGAGTCACAACCCTTAAACCCTAAACACAGGGTTTAAAGCCTGCAACTCCCCACCCAGATTTCCAGAAGTATTATTTGCTAAATGTACTTAAAGTATCAAAAGTAAAAGCACTGCAGCTCTCTCACAGTTTAACAGCTCGCTAGCCTATCTATCAGCATAGTGAACAGCATTATACTCACCAGAGGGATTCACCTGACTGCTCATGCAACTCTGTGTGAGAGTTTGCCATTTCATATTTAAATAATGCTGTGTCCTCCTTTGTAATTACATAGAGCTAATATCAACCTTTTGTCTGCATTTGCCATTGTCCCACTGTTCCTACCACATCTGAACATCAAACATCAAAACAGTAGTACATCCTGCTTCTTGTTGGTGTGATTGGCTGCCTGGGCCAAGTGTGACAGTGAAGAGTGATGCAACTCTGTGCCTTCCACTGAAAAGTTGAGAATATTTTATCTTTTATAAGCAACTAAAAATCGGCTAGAAAAATGCAACTACAAGAAAGGAGTGCACACGAGGCACGCCATAGCATAGAAAAACAATGATTTTGCTGGTGATGCATTTCTAGCTACGCATTCTGGTGATCAGGGTCTAATGCGTTTCTGCTCAAGCAGCATTCAGTCCGACCCCCAGGAAGTGCGACAGGCTTTGACAACAATTTTTATAGTGGCCAAATAGTGTAATTACATCCGTCACATAATGCCCTGGAGCCCCAAAACAGTGTCACAACCACTGTGAAATGGATTGTTTCACTATGTGGACTTGATTCATTTTGAAAGTCTAGAGGAGCCGCAGCTGAACTTTTTTGGCGTCATTCATCACTGAGCAACTTTCATAGCAGTGAAGGGGACTCTGCCTCCAGCGCTGTATCTAGTTCTCTTTATACATCCATGATTTTACTTTAGCAGCTGGTGGAGCTACTTTAGCTACTTCATATATGAACATTTAGGTAGTTTAGTCCAGTGGCTCTCAACCTATAGGGGTCAGGCTCCCTCCTCAGACTCGAGATACATCTGAGAGGACTTGAGATGATTAATGGCGTAGAAAAGAAAGTTTTGCTTCATAGATTGATATTCTTCTTTTAGACTTTAATCTGTTTCTTTTGTGAAATATTGGATAATTTATCTATTTTGAGCCTCAAACAGTAGTTGAAGTTAAACTATGTGAGAGGTTTAGAGGGGAAGTGTCTCTTTGATGGAGCTGCTAACAAACCAAAAAGAATGGAAAACACTGGTTTAATCTTTGACAGTTAACTGTATTTTATGAGCGTATCAATTTTTTTTTTAACGTAAAATATGGATCTTAAAAGCAACTAAACCTGTTAAATGTTTGTAGTGGAGTAAAACATACATTTGACTTTAAAACATAGTGAAGTAGAGTATAAATTTGTATGCAATGGAAATACTCAAGTTAAGTAGAAGTACCCCACCACCTTGAGTTTCACGTTTCACCTCTCATCCAAGAGGCTTCTTCAGTTCTTGGATGAGAGGTGAAACATCTATAAGAAACTCAAGCAAGTGTAGGTGCCTACAATACAGCACTTAGGATTACCATGACCTTCAGACCTTCATGAATCTTCAGTACTTTAGTGTACTTTGGTGTACTCCACCATTATTTAAGGCACATACATGAACTGTACTTGAGTCTACACAAGGTAACATAAATCATCCACTGCCAAAATGATAACACAGTAGCAGCAGAAGAAATGTTTCTGAGTTTTAAACATGAACTGTATTTCAGCTAAAACTGTTTTTGTCTGCAGGGGACAGTTTGGCACACCACAACAACATGAAGTTCACCACATTTGACAAAGACCAGGACCAGTGGGATAAAAACTGCGCTCAGCATTATCTCGGTGGATTCTGGTACAACAACTGCCACAATGCTAACCCCACCGGCATGTACGCGCCTCACGATGTCATCGCATACTCCAGTGTCCAGGTCATCTGGAACACATGGAAGGGCACAAGCTCCCTCAAGACTATTGCGATGAAGATCAGATCATTATCTTCATGTGGATGTGCTTGAGATTCCTTTTAACCAAAATAAGCAAAGTTGAAAATGAAAACAAGATGTTTAGAAAAATGAAATGTCTGTTTTCCTTATTGCATCTGCTCCACATGTTTTTACACAGCATTCATTTTTACTGATTATTCAGCCTCAGTCTTTTTCAGTCAGTTTTGATAAGACATAAATGAATAAAGTTTATTCTTATACAGTATTATTGTGATGATTATTGTTGTTGTTATTGTCGTAGTTATTCAATGGGTGGAAAAAGTATCCAGATCCTTGACTTAAGTAATTGTACTACTCGCACACTGTAAAAAATACTTCATTACAAGTAAAAGTCATGCAAGGAAAATGTTACTTAAGTAAAAGTATAAGCAGAAAAATGTACTAAGTACAAAAAGTAAAAGTAATCAATGCAGAAAAATGTCCCCTGTGACTCTTATGTTATATAATTATTAATCATGAATTCATGTAAATGCAGGATTTTACCGCTGTAGTTAGTTGAGGATGAGTCCAGTCAACTATTTTGTGCAATACTGCAACTACAGCTTATATCTTATTATGAACTGATTATGAATATGTTGAATCGATTTACTGGTTGGTTCATAAAATTTCTGAAATAGTGAGAAATGCCGTCACAATCACCCAGAGCCCACAGTGACACCTTCATTGTGTTTATTTTGTCCAACCAAGAGTCCAAACCTTAACATTATTATATTATGTATTTTAAAATGAATTAAAAAATAATTCACACAATTCAAATAAAAAGAAAAGCAGCAACTCCTCACATCATGACATGTTCAACATCTTCTAAATGTTCTGTAAATTGACTTAACAGTAGATTAATTGACTAGTCGTTTCAGCTGTACCTGCATATATACTGTTAGGTAGGTTCATTTATTTAAAAAAAACATATTTCATAAACTCAAATGTTTTGTGTGCAAAAATCTGAATTTGTAAAGTGGGGTAATAAAAAAGCTGTCAAAGAATGAAGGAAGAAGTACAATATTTCCCTCTGAAATGTAGTGGAGTGGAATTATTAACAGTTTTGAGGCAGTTAAAGAAATATATGGAAAAAATAAAAAAGACAAACGCTTTTTGCTTATATTTTTTGTACATGTTTGACTTCCCTGATAATTTTTTTTTTTTTTTTTTTTTTTTTTTTTTTTACAAATCTGGGGCTCTATAACAGCTACATGCATGACACAATAATTAATCTTCATGTTATCATCTGACACATGCACAATGGTAAAACGTTGAAACTTGATAACTTCAGTTTGAACCACGTGTTCAGGTTAATGTCAGACAGGACGCATGTTAACTAAACGCACGATGTCGCCATTGTGTAGCACATCCTCATTTGTCTTGATGGGAGGAACAGGTGTGGTCTCGACAGGTAGGCTGACGTCATCTCATATGGACCGACATGGTGCTGGATGAAGAGGAGGACATCTACTAGAACTGGCCGAAATAGTATTTCAGATACTTTTTAAATTATTATTATTACTATTTTACGCTTTTCATAGAGTGTTTGACACAATTAACGTGTCATGACATTAAAAAAAGCATACCAGAATAAAAATTAAATAACTGAATAAAACGATTAGATTATTGGTTCTGAACATTTTATTTTCATCTTTATATTTTGCTCATTTTTCTTTTCTATATCTTATATTTTCCGTCCAAAACAAAGCATTAATATTTGACTTTTTTATGTTCCGTGCAAAAGACTGAATTATTTTTGTCATTCAGATGGTTAGAAAAGTCTTTGACGAGTCAGCAGTAAATGTTGTGAAAAGATTTTCTAGAGTTTTCAAAGATCGTCATGTATTTATTTTTTGAAAAGGAAACTCGTATGCTCACAGAAGAAGTTAAAGAAGTATCCAGGTCATTTACTAAGTATCAGCACCACACTGTGAAAATACTCCATTACCAGTGAAATGCATTAGAAAATCTTACTTATAAAAAAGTGCACATATATTATCAACAAAATATACTTTAAAAGTGAAAGCAGCCTACTCAATATGCAGAATATCCACTGTCAGTTATTGAACAGCATGTAGCTGGAGGTGGAGATGAATTGGTCTAATCTACATTAGTCTATTTTAATCTCTATGCATCATATTTTATGACATGAACATATGTTTTTTTTGTAATCTGAAATGTACTTTGCAACTGAATTAATATAAAAAAGGTGCAATAATAGCTCAAAACTGTACTTGAGTAAATGAGCTTTCCACCAGTGAGCCTCACTAGAGTTAGGACTCATCCTGTTGGCAATATGTACCAATTTTTATGCCAATTTATATTGCAGATATATATTCAGCTGGATGAGAGAATATTCTGACCTGCCGGTGGCGCTAGATGAAAGTTAAATCAGTGGCATTAATCCATAAATGTCAAAATGTTAAAATACATGGCAAGGTCTGATAGTCCCATCTGTTGTAAACATAGACTGCATATAAATCCAAGGAGCTATGAAATATAGTTTATAGTGTAGTTTATAGTTTCCTTTATAAAGATATGCACAGTGTATGGTTACTCATAGCCAGCGCATTAATTTATGACGGTAAAAAGACAGTTTGACCGGAACTACTTTGTAGGTGCACATTCATTTTAATAGACCTGCAGCCAATCAGAATCGAGTATTATCAAGGACCATGGTGTAATGAAATATATCAGCAGTGTTTTACAAGGCTTTGATTTATTCAGGGCAGTTGTTTTGTACAGTTAATCATTTATTTGAGTTTATTTCCTCAGGTGCTATATGACGTCATAAGTGAGTGTAACCGTGTCACAGCCGGACAGTGTGGATGTGTTTTAGAAGTTCCGGAGCATTTATGATGAAAATAACTGCTCCTTTAAGATAAAACAAACAGAGACGCTGCTGGTAGGTTTTCCCACCGCTCCTCCCTCCCTCCCCCTCCTCCCTCCTCTCTGTATCTGTCTCTCCCTCTCTCAGGGACTCCAACTTGTTTCAGGAAAAAGCGCCTGAACATATTTTTTTTTCTCTGGTAGGCTGGAAGAAACAGGACGGCCGTGTCCGTGCCAAGGAGAAGGCGTAGACTTCCTCCAAACATTTCCTCCGCCATCTCCGCTTTCGAGACTCAAAGTTTTGTGGAATCTCTGTAACAAGAGGAGTATATATCTGGGTTTTCCTCCTCCACCACCACCTGGTTGTTTCTTTCTTTTAAGAAGGATTCCTGCTTTCCCTTAAACAACTCAACTTTTCTGCAGACATGGACTGGGGAACAGATCTGTGGGTAAGTTGACAGCTGACACAAGCAGAGAATACCTTCAACATGGCTTAAGAGTAGGCTGCCCTGCTGTTGTTTTCGTCGACACAATATGTACACGGCACTCTGTGTTTTTTCATGGCAGGCCTGGGTTAAGTAATCTTGAGACAACAGCAGGAGTCTATCTGTAAAGTTTGTAGCCAGAGAGATTTCGCAACTCCTGCTCCCTGCATACCTTATCATAAGCAGAGGGGAAAGAAGAGGGTTTATTACTCTCTCTGGCTAAGCTTATCTGCACACTGTAGGCTAAAGGTGTAGTCCACCCCCCCTTCTTTCTGTCTCTTACTCCATCATGCATGCTCCAACTTGAGTTTTGCTTTGTGACAACACCTCTCAGGAAGTGCTGAGGGCTCATTTGTGCAGCTCGTCACTGCATCTAGTCAGTGTCTCTCCCTCAGCTGGGAATCACTGGGTGACAGTCATCAGGTCAGTCAACCTCATCATCACCTAGGTACCCTCTGTGGAGTCACAGTAAAGGGACTGAACTGGAGTGGCCTCTGATAGGGCTGCTACTAATCAAGTATCACCATATTTTGGGCCAGATACATCAATATCGATATTGCACCGGTATTGTAGGTTTGACTATTGGTGCTTTCACACTGTATTTACACAATGAGATCATTTAAAAATAACCGTCAGTAATGTGGACGTCATGATTAAATGGGTAAAGGCAAATAGAACAACAAGAACACCCTGGTATGTTCAGAAAATGACATCACTTTACTAAAATGCAGCCTTTAAAGGAACAGTGTGTGGGATCTAGTGGCATCTAGTGGTGAGAATTGCAGATAGCAACCAGCTGAAACTTCTCCAATGTGCAAAGCATGAACTCGCTGTTAGGAGTTCTCCAGTCTTCTTTGTTCTGGAGGTTTATACCAGGAGCCAAATTATCCAGACGGACCAGATTTAAATTATCCAGACGGACCAGATTTAAACTGGGAAAAACACTAATAAGAGTTTTATGTTCCAAATCAGTGTTTTTACAACACTGTTCGGCTCATTGCCGATGGGCCACTAGCCCAGCACCTACTAATGTCTTCCCAGGATGTCTTAACCGGGAGCCAAATTATCTGCAGAAGTCTGTTCCTCTTCAAAAGAAACGGACCTCATGATTTAAACCGGTAAAAACACTGAATAAAGCAGTTCCGTGTTAAAAATCAGTGTTTTTCCAACACTGTTTTGCTCATTGCCTAGAGGCTGTTAACTACAGGATGTGAAAAGGCAAAAAACTGAGTGTCTCTTTCTAGAGTCAGTGTTTGGTTTTTGTCCATTCTGAACCACTGTAGAAACATGGCGGTACAACATGGCTGACTCTGTGGATGAGGACCTGCTTCCTATGTAGGTATTTACAGCTCATTCTAAGGTAATGACAACACAGTGATTCCTATTTTCAGGTGATTACACACAAAAGAAAGCATACTTATTATAATATATTCAATTTCTGCCAATATGTCCCCTAAATCGTACACACCGTACCTTTAAAACCCGGAAAAGACAAAACTTACAAGACTAAATTATCCAAAATCTCAGATGATATCTAGTCTGACATCACGACAGTGATAAATTGTCCAGCGGCAAGTAACAGTTATCTGCATTTTGATTAGTTTAATGGTTCATCAATCAAATGTTTGGTCTATAAAACACTGAATAAGTAAAAAATAAGTACATAAAAAACAATAGACAAGATAATGTCTTTCAGAGTGCTTGTTTTGCACGACTAGCAGGCCAAAACCCAAAGACATCCTGTTTACTATCCACAGAAAGGCAGGAAATCCTCATATTTGAGAAACTAGAGAGTGTTTGACATTTTTGCCTCATAAATGGTCAGTCAATTGTCAAAATAGCTCCTGGTAAATTTTGTAGAAGGTCGACTAATCATTAATAGGCCAGTCACCTCAGTTCTACGCTGATCACAAACAGACTGATGTGGAAGATGACCCGAAGAAAATGCACGTTACGTACAGAATGTGTTCTGGCTCAAACAAAACATCCTGACTGTTTACGACGGTTGGTTTATTAGCTGCTGGTGGAGAGAAAACATGGCTAATTTTCCTTAAACGTGCTGTGGCTGTGTTCAGAGTCAAAGCCACAGTTAAACCCAGACTGGGTGAGGCTGTTTAACTCTGAAGAGGTCAGAATCATTCAGCTGCTACTCCTTGTGTTGCTGTTTGATGGGATCTGATAAACAATGGATTATTCAGGCTTTATTGTAGAAGAAAACAAAATGTGTCAGAGCCAGAGCTCAAACTGTTGTTTAATCAAGTTGTCTGCAACACTTATTTTCACCTTTGTGAGTTAACTAATTGTTGTGAAAACAGAAAAAACATTCTCCTAAAGCCCAAAGTGATGACTTAATTTGGCTCATTTTAAAACCTGAAAATATCCGGTTTACAATCACCAGTGAATTTCTGGCAAATTACAATGAATCTATTATCAAATTCATAATCAATGAATAAATGATTCATAATCAGTTATTATAAAATTTGTTTCAGTTATGTGGCTGTCTGTTTTGATAATCAGTCATTTGTCAGGCATAAATGTCAAACATGACTAAGGCTCAGCTCAAATGTGCTGCTTTTCTTGCTCTAATTGGTAATAATAAACTGATTGTCTTTGGTTCAGGGCGCCAGTCAATTTGAAGACATCTCCTTGAGCTTTAGGAAATTGTAATTGGCATTTTTAACAGTTTTCTGACAGTTTATGGACCCAAATGATTGTGCATAGATTCATCCCTGAGCCGAACCAGACCGACCATCTGAAACTGGGCAGAGGTGTGGACCTGAGTCAGACTCGAGTCACAAATTTGCTGACGCAATGGCAACACTGGCAATTTGCCTCGGACTTCAACACCAATGACTCGTTAGCTTGCTCCGACCTCGCTTTATGCTTTTGACTTGAAAATACGCGATACTTGATTTCCCCCAAGCCCAAACATTAGTGTGACTTAAAGTGTGCCACGAATCAATTAATTTCCCTTAATTTCCTGAATGAACTAACGTTAAAAAAATCCACTTTCTGCAAGTTGGCACTTAATTCGCTAGATCCACTTCGCTTGAACCAATCAGACAGCATCCAATCAAGTTGCGTTGAGAAATTTTTTTCCAAATGTTATTTCATGTGCTTACAAAAACTACATCGAGGTCAACAAAAAACACATTGCAGTATGCAAAATGTGCAGGTTTGTGCACCCTTCTTAACAAATAAGTCTAAATTTTAAAAAGTACTATTCATGATTTTTTTTTTTTTTTTTAATGTATTATTCTGTTAAAATTACATTTGATGAAGGGCACATGTATAGTTCTTAAGGACTCAAAACTCAAAGTTTAGGACTTAAGTTGTAGTTCAATTATTCATTCATTTTCCGTAACTGCTTATCCTCTTGGGGGTCATGGGGGGGCTGGGGACGGGTGCACCGTGGGCAGGCGGGTTAACCCTGGACAGGTCACCAGACTGCCACAGGGCTGACACAAGAGACAGACAACCATTCACACTCACATTCACACCTACGGCCAATTTACAGTCACCGATTAACCTTATCTGCATGTCTTCTGATTGGAGTACCCGGAGAGAACCACTTGCAAGTTCACCCACTTGCAAAACAATGCCTTGGTCCACCTCTGAAACAGGGTCTCACTCCTCACTAGATGTTCCTGAAAAGAACTCACATTTTGTTTTTAGATATCAGCTGTCACCTGATTAAACAGATGGCATGTTGCACACACATACATAAGATGATCTGATACTGAGAAGTGAAGTCAAACATGCCCTCATTTAACCTCAGTTAAATATCTTACAGTTTCCCCCTTTTGGATCTTTAAGGTTGAAATAATCATCTCATCCCACACTGTCTGTCCCACACAGCCTCCATTAAGGCTGTATGATGTTTACACTGAGTGAAAGATGAAATAATATCAACACTCAGTGGTTTTTACTGCGTCAGTTTAAACACATTTCCCACAAATTCTGCCGGACATATTTGATATCTTTGGAAGCTTTGGGATGTCCATTTTGGTGGGTTTCAACATTGTTTGGCTGCACAGCATCAATTTGTCACTCAAAACACACACACTGAGATCAGGGCAGAGGAAAGAAGCAGAGTTAATACTCACTTGCATCAGCTCTTTGTAAGTTCAAACTTCACCGCGTTTAAACATAGCCAGTGTAGATTTACATATCACTAAATTAAAATGGATTGGCAACACAAACTAGTTAGTACATCGAGATTACTTGTCACAAAATATTTACACCGACTAACTACCAGGTTAAGCTTTTGGGTACATGGACCAACTGGCAAAGCTAACGTTAGCATGCTAATTTATTAGCAGTGTGAAGAGTAAAATAAATAGTATGAAGTATAGTCGACACAAGACAAAAGAGTGGTGAAAGAAGTAGATGTTGTAGAAATATGATGGTGTAAAAAGGCTCCGTTATAAGTAAAAATCCAGGGGCCGGGTGCACAACACACCGTAAGGTAAGATTTTCCTTAAAGTCCTAGTTAAGGTTTCCTTGAAATAAAATCGGTTGCACAAAACACTCTCCTTATGGTTTCTTTAAAATGTTCACTCAAGTATTTAAGGTTTTATTCTTGTCTTTGTCTTATACTTAAGGAATCCCTAGACCGTTGCACAAAAGACCTTAGCAATCAACACACTTTTGATTTTACACTTCAGATTTGACTGAATTAATTTTCGTTGAAGTTTCGTCCCACAATCATTTTCTGGTATTTGCGGATCAAATTTATTTTATAGTTTGTGCTTTCTATGATTGCATTCCTCCAGAAGTATAATCTTTTCCTCCTCTGACCGTCATGGTTTTCTTTTTTTCCGCCATTTTTTCACTAACTATGAGCCAACTTTGTGAGATGGTAACAGGCATCACAAGTCCACAAGTCCAAGCAAACAAACAATCTCTATGGAAACCTTTACCGCTATAAAATCTCTTTCATCGCAGTAAATGAGTAATGTTTTTCCTTAACTAAGGAAACCTTTTAAGGGATTCTGTGCAACTGTGTAAGTCCCTCAGCTAGGAAGAAATGAAGCCTTAAGTGTCATACTTAAAGAGAAAACTTAAGGTGTTTTGTGCAGCTGGTCCCGGCATTCAAAATTTTACTTTAGTAAAAGTACAAAAGTGTAAGCATAAAAAATTTTTAACTGTTATGCAGCATGGCTCATTTTAGAATAAAGTAGTGCGATATATCACTGGATTATAATTGTTGATGCATTCATGTAAAGGATTTGCTTATTTTAATTGTTTTATATAATGCTGGTTGTCTTGTGAGTTTCAATAATCTTATCCTGTAATAATAAATTGTAATTTATTTGTTGATTATGTTGTTGCTGAATCTGCAAAGTAACTAAAGTTATCAAATAAGTGGAGTGGAGTAAAAAGCAGCCTCTGAGATGTGGTGGAGTAGAAGTTTAAAGTTACAGAAAATAGAAATACTCAAGTACAAATCAGTTGTTACTAAAAATCTGTAGGTGTTACGTAGTTAACTGAACCAACTGACAAAACGTTAGCTTGTTATTATGTAACATGCTCAGAGGAAGTAAAAGCAATAATATGGTCCGACCTGACACTTGATAAAAAGCAGTTTGATAATGATTCAACTGGGAAGAATGTAAAGTGCATTTAACAAAAGTAACATAATATACAGTACAGGCCAAAAGTTTGGACACACCTTCTCATTCAATGCGTTTTCTTTATTTTCATGACTATTTACATTGTAGATTCTCACTGAAGGCATCAAAACTATAAATGAACACGTGGAGTTATGTACTTAACAAAAAAAGGTGAAATAACTGAAAACATGTTTTATATTCTAGTTTCTTCAAAATAGCCACCCTTTGCTCTGATTACTGCTTTGCACACTCTTGGCATTCTCTCCATGAGCTTCAAGAGGTAGTCACCTGAAATGGTTTCCACTTCACAGGTGTGCCTTATCAGGGTTAATTAGTGGAATTTCTTGCTTTATCAATGGGGTTGGGACCATCAGTTGTGTTGTGCAGAAGTCAGGTTAATACACAGCCGACAGCCCTATTGGACAACTGTTAAAATTCATATTATGGCAAGAACCAATCAGCTAACTAAAGAAAAACGAGTGGCCATCATTACTTTAAGAAATGAAGGTCAGTCAGTCCGGAAAATTGCAAAAACTTTAAATGTGTCCCCAAGTGGAGTCGCAAAAACCATCAAGCACTACAACGAAACTGGCACACATGAGGACCGACCCAGGAAAGGAAGACCAAGAGTCACCTCTGCTTCTGAGGATAAGTTCATCCGAGTCACCAGCCTCAGAAATGGCAAGTTAACAGCAGCTCAGATCAGAGACCAGATGAATGCCACACAGAGTTCTAGCAGCAGACCCATCTCTAGAACAACTGTTAAGAGGAGACTGCGCGAATCAGGCCTTCATGGTCAAATAGCTGCTAGGAAACCACTGCTAAGGAGAGGCAACAAGCAGAAGAGATTTGTTTGGGCCAAGAAACACAAGGAATGGACATTAGACCAGTGGAAATCTGTGCTTTGGTCTGATGAGTCCAAATTTGAGATCTTTGGTTCCAACCGCCGTGTCTTTGTGAGACGCAGAAAAGGTGAACGGATGGATTCCACATGCCTGGTTCCCACTGTGAAGCATGGAGGAGGAGGTGTGATGGTGTGGGGGTGTTTTGCTGGTGACACTGTTGGGGATTTATTCAAAATTGAAGGCACACTGAACCAGCATGGCTACCACAGCATCCTGCAGCGACATGCCATCCCATCCGGTTTGCGTTTAGTTGGACGATCATTTATTTTTCAACAGGACAATGACCCCAAACACACCTCCAGGCTGTGTAAGGGCTATTTGACCAAGAAGGAGAGTGATGGAGTGCTGCGGCAGATGACCTGGCCTCCACAGTCACTGGACCTGAACCCAATCGAGATGGTTTGGGGTGAGCTGGACCGCAGAGTGAAGGCAAAGGGGCCAACAAGTGCTAAACACCTCTGGGAACTCCTTCAAGACTGTTGGAAAACCATTTCAGGTGACTACCTCTTGAAGCTCATGGAGAGAATGCCAAGAGTGTGCAAAGCAGTAATCAGAGCAAAGGGTGGCTATTTTGAAGAAACTAGAATATAAAACATGTTTTCAGTTATTTCACCTTTTTTTGTTAAGTACATAACTCCACATGTGTTCATTCATAGTTTTGATGCCTTCAGTGAGAATCTACAATGTAAATAGTCATGAAAATAAAGAAAACGCATTGAATGAGAAGGTGTGTCCAAACTTTTGGCCTGTACTGTACCTCAGTAAAACAGTATGACAGTATATTTTGCTAAATGATCAGCAGATTTATTTTATACAACTAACTGAATCACACACATTTCTCTGTCTGTGCATGCATCAATAAAACAAAGTAGGACTGGCAGCTAAAACTGTAATTTTTTGCAAGTTATGATGGAGGTTTTGATTCTTCCTGTTTGCAAAGTTGATTGTTTTCAGTAGGGCAGGGCTACAGATGTGTCCTAGCAACTGATTCACACATCACTAAAGTCTTTACCAAGACATTAAAAGTTTTGATGGTGCAACCTGATTTAGTAAATCAATACTTTGAAACAGTAGTTAATAAGAACTTAACACAAACTTATTGGATAACTGGTGCAACCAGTTAAATATCTTACATTATGCTTGAGGTGAGCTTGAATCTGACCTTAGATCAGCCTGGATCAGGAAACACATGCTGCTGAGTGTCGTCACAGTGAGGGGTGGGACTAGTCTGACTGGTTCCAGGGTTTGTAGAGGCCCTTGGGACCGTCAGTCACAGGGCGGAGGTTCGCACTGAGCTAATGATTATCTCATTCCTGAACCCTCTCTGTCTGACTATCAGTATTTCCTCCTCTCGCACAAACACGCAGATGTGTTACAATAAAGTAATGGGGCGTAGCAACAGAAGTGGTGAAGTGCATGCAGGAATATATCTCAACGACTCTTCACAAGCTCTTTAATCTCTTCATTGCAGTTAGTTTCTCATCCATCTGATTACCTCGATCACTCAGAACGTCTGTTTCTCTCCATCGTCCTTCTGTGTTTTTTTTAATCCTGCTCCTTCCTCCTTCCCAGCTCTCTCGTATCCAGGACACTGCTAACTGTGTTACTGTATGATCTCCATTTAGCTTCCCCCTCCTCTGAGGACTCTAATATCTATGTCTCTGGCTCCAAAAGACCCTGCAGCCTCTGTACGCACACAAACACACACACACACACACACACACACACACACACACACACTCTAACACCCAAAAGGTGGAGTCTTTCATTGTGTTCTTTGTCACATTCACCTTCATTGAGCTCCTTACTGTATGTCATGACTCTGTGTAGCTTTAAGCCAGTGGGGACAGAGAGGACTAATGTTACCTGTTTGACAGGTTTGTGTGTGTGTATGTGTGTGTTTTGAAAGCACAGATGTGTGTAAAGAGAGAGGAATGTTGAAAGGAGAGTTTGCTTTTATTCTTTACTACGCCTTTGTGCTTTCTGTGCGTAGTAGAAATTGAAAAATTTGTTTGAAGGATACAGTGTGTGTGTGTGTGTGTGTGTGTGTGTGTGTGTGTGTGTGCGCGCGATTATGGGGTTATTTTTTCACTTCCAGTTTCCATTTGTGTCAGATTCACAGCCTGGTGAAATAGTCGATCGACTATTTAGTAATAGATTAAACATTTAGAAATTGCAAAAGATTTAGTCGTTCTTGTTCCAGAAATGTGAATATTTCCTGGTTTTATTATTTGTCTGCAAGGGTGTCTCAACATTGGGGGGCCAAATATGAAATGGGGTATTTGGCAGTCCACGGCCAAAAAATTTTGAGCATTAAACACTTGATGTCCTGCATGTTATAGAATTTTCTGCATTAATTTATGATGTAAATGCACAGTTTCCCAATATTGTGGGGGACATGTCCCCAGCATCGCCCCCAAAATGTACACCTCTGCTCGTCTGTGATAGTTAACTGCAAATGTTTGAGTTTTGGACTGTTGGTCAGACAAAAAAGGCATTTCATGACGTCACCTTTGGCTCCGGGAATTTGAAAATAAACGTTAATTGCAGCCTTGAATTCCAGTACAGGGCTGCTCTCAGTGTCTGCAGATGTCAGACAGTGTGTTAATAATGCAGGACACATTCATTATGTCTACTTTCAAGCAAAAATGCGAAATATGAGCTAATTCCAGCTTCTCAGTTGTGAGGATTTGCTACAGATCCAATGTGACAGTGAACTGAACATCTTTGAGTTTTGGGCTGTTGGTCAACTAAAAGAAGCAATTTAATGACATCCCCTCGGGCTTTAGGATATAGTGATGGTTATGTTTTAACTCTTTAACATTTAATTGACAGAACATAGTCAGCAGATTAATCAGTAATGAAAACAAGTTTGTTTAATTAAAGAAGCCATCTTTATCTCCACAGTTTGCTGCAGCCTCTGATTCTCTGTCACTCACTTAGTAGACACTGTAGTGTAGGAAACAGAGACATCGATGCATCTTTAATGACAAAATACTGACTATATTTTTAAAAGAGAAAGTCGTGAGATGTACCTTACACGAAAGGAAGAATTTCAATAAAAGAACAGACAGAACAGCCAAACAGCAAGCTGAAAAATGAAGCTAAAATGAAAGTGCCAGAAACTGCAGTTCCTCTAATGGCCACTTGAGGCTGGCTCCAGAAGTCAGTCAATCCCCATAGACCCCCCCATGCTGAACTTTACGGCAGGAATAAACATGTTGACAGCCTGGTACAAAAAACGGTTTTGGTCTCATATAGCTAATTTCAAAATCCACCCCTCACTTCTTCCCTGCTCCACCCTGTTGTCCAAATATGGTCACTTCTGGCCCCAAAAAACAAAAATGCTGAACTTGAGGCTTTAAAACAGAAGTCCACAAATGTGATGTCACAATAGTTATGTCCATTGCTTTATACAATCTGTGGGTGCAACAAAATCCATAAAACAAAAGTTTAAAAGTCACATTACACAAACAATGTAGGAATTGAGGCCTCTTTTTACACAGTATTCCAGTTTTAGGGGACCAAAATGTGGAGAATGAATTACTTTACAGATAGTGCCTGTCTGAAGTAAGGTTGCAGCTAAAAATAATCTGCAAATTACTGTCTCGGTTAATGGTTTAGTCAATAAAATATTAGAAAATAGTTTTAAAAAAGGCCATCTCAATATCCTGCAAACCTAGGGTGGTGCCCATCAGTCCAAAACCCAAAATATTTAGTGCAGTTTTAGAGTTTTACATAAGAGAAAGAAAAGAAACTGATACTCACATTTCAGAAAACATCGAACAATTTTTGAAATATTATTTAAAGGATTAATCAAAACAGTTGTAGCTAATCAATTAATCAACCAAGCATTTCAGCTCTAGTCTGAAGTTTCACTGACATAAACAGAAACTAGTTATGTTCCCTATTGATGGATTTCAGGCTTGGACTGCAGCCGGTTTCACTTCTTGTTTCTTTTTGCTTTCAGTCTGGCCGTCTGTAGATGAACCACATGACTTAGACTGAGGGCATGTCACTGACTTGGCCAGTCCAGAGCGTTTCACTTTTTGACCTTTTTTTAAAAAAAACTCCCCTGTCCTATTGTGTGTATGTTTAGGATCAATATCCTGTTACATTGTCTTAAATTTGGACCATGCACAAAAACAACTGCGAGTCCCACTGATGAAACAACTTTCACTTCATCTCAAATCCAAAGTGCTGAAGCACAGAGCCAAATCATGAAAATGTGTCACAACCCCAAATCCTTTAGACTGTAATGTGTCAGCTACGTGTTTCTCCAGCATTTGTGTTCTTAAACATGTATTGAAACATGTGTTGCTCTGTGCTTTTCCCCTCTTAGGACCAGTATGATCACATTGACAAGCACACGCAGTCAGGCCTCGACCTGGTGGAGCGTTACATAAAGTTTGTGAAGGAGCGGACAGAGATAGAGCAGAGCTATGCCAAACAACTCAGGTGTGATTTTTGCTTTTCATGAGCTTGTTTGTTCATATTTACATAAATTGTGATCCTAAACGTATTTGTGTCTTTGTGCATTTATGTTTGTGTGTGTAATACTCACACTGCTTCTTTTTCACTAACAGGAGTCTATCAAAGAAATATGCCAAACGAGGGAGCAAAGATGAGCAAGACTGCAAGTGAGACAACAATAAAATGTTCCTGTGCTTAGTTTGCATATTTAAAAATTACAATTGAATGTTCACTAAACCGCCTTAGTTGCTTTTGCAGTAACTCTGTAAAGCTCCCTTGCACCACACATATGCAGTAGGAGTGATAACGGTGGCAGATTTATTACTCAGCAGTAAATTTTGAAACAATAGGTCTTTGATTTCACACAAATGTAAACAACAACAGGCTTCTCATTTTGAGCTGACAACAGCGGATTCTGTCGGCTGAAATGACAAATATAGCAAAGTAGTGTAACATAATGTTAATGTTAAAACTCACTGTGGGTTGTTGAAAAACTCCATCCTCAGTTGACTCTTTAAAGGAGCTGTATGTGACATTCAGAGCATTGATATAGCAGCAAACACATATTTGCTATGTACAGATATAGTGGAACAATGGTGTCCCAAGCAGAGAATGAAGTCACACACCCCCTGAGTGTGAGTGTTGTTGTCTGAGCTTCTCTGTTTATTGTTGTGGTAGCCGGTCCAGCTGAGTGTGTATAGACCATTTCATGTCCCTGTTTACTTCCTCTCAGTTGATGTCACTCACAATACACTGCAAATCACTCCCAACAGGAAATACAAAAGGACCCATGAATGTCTATGTTGTCAAATATGACACGGTTTATATTACTGCATGTGAGTCCCATGTTTGTATCCCACTGGCTGGCAAATCAATCCCGCTCTACACTGTGCTCACATGGTGGTTACTGCTGATAATGTCATCCCGACCCACAGCGACCCACCAGCCTCTGGTTCTCCCCCAAGGTTAACATATTTAGCTGTCTGTTAGCACTGCTAGCCGCTGGCTCAGCCACCTTCATGATGGGAACCATGTGCAGCACCTCTGAATCAGACTCTGAAACACTCACACACTCTGAATATTGTTCACAGCTCCTTTAAAGTCAGGGAAAAGTAAAATCTGAGTTTACATCCAAGTACATTAAACATGTCAGACTGTTTGTTTTTCACCATTTCTGTGTCCAGGATTTTTTGGTTGGGACTAAAAGCCTGCTTGATGGCACAATGGGGCAACCCTGAGCATAAGCCCCGCCCCTACATTATATCAGAACTAAAACCACTGAGTTTTGTTGTTTGAAAAAATAAATAAAAATAACCATTCTGTTGCAGACTGAGACGAACTCAGTTGATTGTCAGGCGGGTCAGTTTCCTCTGGTTCTGAATTGATCTTGGCTCTGTTGGCTCAAATTTAAATGAGAATGAAGCTTTTGGCTCACGGTTTTTGCGTTGCTATGCGCCTCGCGTTTCTGCCCAAACGCTCTGGACACCTTGAGTTAAAAAAACTTCAACTCAGTGCGGAAAAACTCCTCCCGTCATCATGGCCTTTTCCCCATCGTCCAGTTGGATGATTTGAGAGGCAGGCCATCTGTGGTGGTCATGACAACAAGTTTACAGCTGGCAAACAATGGAGGAGAAACTGGTGGTAGTGTAGCTGTTGCTAGATACCAAGAGCTATACAGCCTGACGATAGACAGCAGGTTGTCAAACTGCCCCTGAGTCATCCTATAATATGCCTGGAAACAGCCATCATGGAGGTGAAGCTCCTGGACCAGCTGGTGGTTCTCCCCATGATCCACCCTCTTTTTTAGGGTCTCGTGGACGCACACAGATCTCTGTTTCCCTGTGTCCAACAAACTATTTGCTGACAGCCTCTCTCTCAACCAGAGCTACAGCAGGTACCCTCTGCCTCAACATTTTAGGAACTATATACTGATTACTGTCAAATAAATAAAATAGATAAACAGTACATTGATTACACGGGAATGTAAGGAGGTGATGGGGTGGTTGCCTGGCAACAATAAAGTGGTGCAGCAGGCGTTGTATTTTTTTACTAGTGGCATTCATTCGAAAAAAGCAGTGTGGCACACCTCAGGTTTTGCGGCCTGCAAAATATGTCCTGCGTAATCGGGGCCTAAAGCTGCTAGACAGAGCATTCATTGTAGTGCTACAGTTAAAAGAGGCTGCAGCTTTTCCGTGAGTGGGTGTGGCTTCAGCACATTCAGCGGACACGCCCCCAGTATCTCAGAGCAGAGAATACTGCCTATCTTTTTATAATTTTGAAATGTAATTTTATAGAATTGGCTTCTTTTTTATCATTTAGATTTGGCTGGGTGTGTAATAACACACTTTTCTGTTGCGTGACAAACTCATTAAACATATTTATTTCTGCTTTACCCAGACTTTAATGTTTTGCACTGACTCCTTATAAAATGAGAACCCTGTAAGAGGGTCTTTGATATGTAGATAGCAACATGACATTGTTCAAAAGACTAGAACTACAGGTAAAAGAAATCCGTATCCTAACCAGATGATGATCCACAGAGAAAACATGCCGCACCATTGTTTGTATATTGTATAGTATTACAGTGCAGTATTCTAAGTAAAAACTTTAATTATTAATTGTGATGTAACCCTTGGATGGTTTGGATGCTTATTGCTGATGCTTAATTTCAAAGCGTAGGTTTTACTGGTAAAAGAGAAAATAATTTGAGAATGTGAAATAAACATTGATAATTTTAGACAAGTTTGGTTGGAGTTTCTGGGTTTTAAACTTCCTCAGTCCAAAAAAAGAGCGGGACAGTGCTACCACATTTACACTAAACTCTAATCTTGGAAGAAGCATCTTCGCTCCCACAGGGTGGATGTTCCCGTCTTGACAAGATATTTTACTAAAGAAACTAAATAATGTAGATATCTTGAAAATAATGCCGTTTTCTGCTGTATTTAGTAATCTAGTAGGCCAGACACATGCCAGGGTTTGCAACTTACAGACATAAACACAGAGTTATTTGGTCCTTTCAGTTGTGCTCATGTGTTACCAGCATCATGCACATTGCTTTGGAAAGGGGTGAAATCCAAAGCTTTACAGACCATTTGTGCTGAGTTAGCCTACAGTTGCTAAGCCATGGTTGGACAGGTCCTGTTTGGGGGAGGGGTTTAGCGATGGTCAATTAAATGTGTCTCTCCAGCTGTGATGACTTTCCAAATTGTCTCTCCCTCCGTGCTGCAGATTCAGCAACCACGCATCATTCCAGGAGATCCTGAATGAGCTGAACGATTACGCCGGCCAGCGGGAGCTCATTGCTGAAAACATGATGACCGGCATCTGTGTGGAACTCACCAAGTACCTTCAGGATCTCAAACAGGAACGCAAAACAGTGAGAGAGGGGGGAGGATCACACAGGGGAGGGAAGAGGGAGGTTTGGCAGATTGCAGATTGATGTGCTGCACTGTGTGATCATCTTAAACTGCAGCACATAAACTGAAACCTCTTTCTTCTGCAGCACCTATCTGATGCCAAGAAGGCCCAGCAGAATTTAGAGAGCAGCTTTAAACAACTAGAAAGTGTGAGTTACATGTTTGTTTGTTTGTTTGTTTGTTAGTTTGTTTACAACATACCTAAATTAGGACAAAAAAAAATCTCACCTACCTCTTGTAGTATCTCATCATGCAAATAGTTTTTGTGTTTTAAAGCTTTATTGTACATATGTGTCATTTTTCTAAAATTTCCCAATAGTTCTTACACTTCAGTTCTCACATAATAAATTAATTCCAAATATTTGTTAAACTAGCTTAACTTAAAGTCTAGTCATCTGTGTGGAGCAGCTCTGCTGAACATGCAAAAATGTGCAATTTGTTAAAGACAAACATGCATTTCAACATATATTAAGAATTAAGTTTCTAACAATACTGTAGAAACATGGCGGTGCAACATGGCGATCTCTGTAAACAAGGACCCGCTCCCTATGTAGATATAAACGGCTCATTCTAAGATAACGAAAAAAACTATTCTTATTTTCGGGTGGTTATAAATTCATGAAAACATACTCATTATATTACATTCCATTTTTGCAAATAAATTCCCCTAAATCCTACACACTGCACCTTTAATTGATGACTTAAGTTTAGTTAATTAATCATTTAATAATGTTTTATAGATCAGTTATGAGCCGTGAATTGGAACAACTTTGGGGCTGCAGGAAAGAATCCGTGAGAGAAATATCTCAAAGCCAGGTCAAATAAAACAAAGTCTATCTGCACTGCTACATGTAGATGCCACCAGAGGCAAATGATTAAATACATCTGTTGTTTCTATTATGTGTTAACTGACCCTTTAACATATGGTGACATAATGTACTTTATGTAGTGGACAGTGTACTTGCATTTTTAGTAACTGGAGTGAGGCTGAATTCTCTGACTCTTGCATCGTTAATACTGAAGCTCTGTTCATTTAAGTGCATTAAAGTGTGTGTGTGTGTGTGTGTGTGTGTGTGTGTGTGTGTGTCTGCAGACTAAGAAGCGCTTTGCCAAGGAGTGGGCGGAGGCTGAAAAAGCCACACAACAAGCAGAAAAAACAGAGAACGACCTCAATGCCACCAAGCTCGATGTCGAGAAAGTAAACACACACACACACACACACACACACACACACACATTGAAGAGGAACCTCTGGTTTTTATGATATTTTCAGTCAATAAAAGAAATCCTTGAATGTCCCTTGTCTGTCTCCCTCTGTGTCCTCTTTTACCTCCTTCTGTCTCCTCCTTCCACTTCCTCCCTGCATCTGTTCCTGCATTTCTCCTACTTTGCATTTTGTTTTGCATCATCACATCTCCCTCTTCCTGCATCCTTTCATGTTCCCCTCCCTTTCTCTCCTGTCACTCCACCTATCTTTCGCTCTGAAGGCCAAGCATCATGCCCTTTCCCGTACACACACAGCGGAGGAGTGCAGGAGCGACTATGCTGCACAGCTCCAGAAATACAACAAGGAACAGAACTTCTTCTACTACACAGAGATACCGCAGATCTTCAATGTGAGACAAAGGCACACGGAAACACATACACACACAATGAAGTACAACTGGGCAAAGCTCACACGTCTGTTAAAGTGGTGAAACCACTCATACCCTTTCAAAATGTAATCCTTCCTGTGTTTTCTTACACATTCATATGTACAAATTCAACACAGACAGTGCGAATATAACAGGAAATTAAAGGTTGTGTGTTTGTGTGTCGAGCAGAAAATGCAGGACATGGATGAGCGGAGGATTCGGCGACTGGCCGAAGGCTACTGTCAGTTTTCAGACATCGAGAAGAAGGTGCTGCCCATCATCTCCAAATGTTTAGAGGGAATCTCTTCAGCAGGAGTGAAAATCAATGAGAAACAGGTGAATGTTAGATGTTTTAGAGACTACAGGTATACAGGTCAAACTGAGCTATCATTTTCCCCTGGATGATACAAACAAGGAAAACTTACCTCCCACAATACACTTCCTGAAGGCTTGACGTCAATCAAAGGAGACTCCAGGAAATCATTGCACCTGGCCAAGAAAAAGTCTCGCAGATAACCTCAGATTTTGTTATCTTTGGAGAAGGAACCAGGCTAGCTGTTACCCCCTATTTCTAGTTGTTATGCTGAGCTAAGCTAATTACCTGCTGGTTATAGCTTCATCTTTACCATACACATGTTAGAGTGGTACCTTTTGCAATTTAAAGATGCCCAGTGGAGTTTTCTTGTAAACAAACAACATTATGTTTACATACAGCGTCACTGAGATGCATTGTGCATGTCCATGAGGCCTAACAAATGTGTTGAATACATTTCCTTAACAATACACACTCACATAACACTTTCAAATATGATTTTTGTAAGTAGGCGTATTTTGAATCCTGCATTGCAGAGCTGTGAGCTTGAGTCACAGATTAAATGATTTTAGACTCAACTTGACGAAATGAAAAAAGACTTGCAACTTGACTTGGACCAGTGACCAGTGATTTAACCTGGACTTGAGACTTTTTACTCGAAAATACTTGAAACCTTGAGCCCAAAGATTTAAAATTATGTTATTTGAAAAGTGTGCCATGAATCATTTCTCTTCATTTCCTGAAACATTAATGCAATTCATTTTCAGCAAGTCAAATGGAACCAAATAATGTTGTTCCTGTGCAAAAACTATGCAGTGGACCAAAAAAAAAAAAAAAAAATAGTTGTAGTATGCAAAATATGCAGGTTGAAAATTATAAGCCGAGACACAACAACTGCCAACTTCATACGACATTTGGAGTTGAACAAAGATCAGCAAATCAAGGCTAATATTGACATTGTTAACAAGCTAATGCTCAGCTAAAGTTAGCTTAACCGCTTAATAACTTATTAACAAACTTGTTTTAACAAATAAACATGAATTTTAAAAAGCATTCATGATTTTTGTAAAATGGTAAAATGGACCTGAACTTGTATAGCGCCTCTCTTTTTACACTACGAGTCACTTTCACCCATTCACACACACAATCATACTGGTGATTGAGGTTACCATACAGGGTGCCACCTGCTACTCAGTTTTTAACACACTCGCACACCGATGGAATGGTCATCAGGAGCAAATTGGGGTTCAGTATTAGGAGCTGGGGAGCTGGGGATCGAACCGCTGATCTTCCAGTTATTGGACGACTCGCTCTACCTTTGAGCCACAGCCACCCCGTCAATTCAATATATTATTACTCTGCTGTTAAAATAGTGTTACATTCGGTGAAGAGCGGATTATGACTTGTATACGAGTTAGGACTTGCCTGTCTTGACGGGACGTGAGTGTAAAGACTCGAGACTTACTTGTGACTTGCAAAACAATGACTTGGTCCCACCTCTGCTGCATTGTTTACATCCATGTCCACGAGTTTGTAACCTTCTTTTGGCTGTCTGTTCTTGCAAATTGCTGCACTTCTTGGCATGTTAAAACTCCACAGGCTCCCTCTAAGGTCAAATTTCCCGAATTTTTAAAGACAAGCTGTAAAACTGGTCCACCTCTAGTTTGATTTGTAGAACTTGCATTTCTGCATTGTGCTTCTGTTATTGTGGACATTGTACTATAATGCACGTTTTTCATGTTGTACGGAGCCTGTTGTGTCAGTGACTGTCTTAATGGAGACACAAACATTGGCAGTAAAAGCCTACAGTAGTCATGATGAGTCAGTTAGTCTTGCTTTACGGTGTCGTAGAGCATGTTAATTACCAAAATAATAGAAAACCCTGCAAGGAGTTTCTTTTTCAGTTTACACAGGTTGCAATCCAATGCAACACTCCTGTAAAAAAAAAACTACTTTAGTCAAACCCTCATGTTGACACTGTGTCGAACAGGTGTTGCTTTATTCCTGCAGTAATATTTTAAAGCAGGGGTTGTGATTTTTTTCTCTTTTCCATATATGTAAATCAAGTTTGTTTTTTAGTTGTAGAATTTCCTGCTCTGTACATCTTGGTTCTGATTTTGTAGTGATAATGTGTTTATGTTAAAAAACAAATACCAAACAATACAGTTACCTCAAAAATCCAGTGAGATGATTTTTTTGTTTGTCGCCCTGCAGGACTCGATACTGTTCATAGAGCAGCACAAGTCTGGTTTTGAGCGACCTACAGATGTGGAGTTTGAAGACTACAGCCAAGGAATCAAACCAGCAACCTCTGACTCCAGCCTCAACCCCCCAAAAGTGCGCGCCAAGCTCTGGCCTTTCAGCAAGAAGCACAAGGTGAATCTTCACTCAGTTCACATTAAATTCTCTTTGAGTTTGCATGAAAATGTACAGCATCTGGAGGACAAAATATTTACTGCCTCTCCCCTCTCTGCTTCACCTGCTTCTGCACTTAACAACCTGAAAATCCTCCCAGTCCTGTTCTTCAAATGTGGCTCAACTAAAAATATCCTGTCATGTCTCATCCATATAACTTAGTTCTGTAAACACAGTGAACAGGGTTAATTATTTAATCTGTCTGTATTGTGTTTCTTAAAAGGTAAGGCTGGCCTTATTGCTTGTTTTTGTTACTGTCAATAAATCCCATGAAAAGACCAAAACCAACAAAGCGTTAGTTCCATCTTTCTATATTTTCATACAGTTTATCTTTAAAAACAGTTCACAGATATATAGTTTCATTTCCTAAAAAGGCTCAGTAAGTTTTCAAAACAGCTGGGCACTGTGGTTTTTAGCAAATGTTACACAAACTGGAGTAAGTAGTGCACCTGTTGGGGACTATATTCAGCTGTGGATTAATACACATTCAAGTGTTTTTTTTGTTTTTTTTTTGTTACATTTCCCATACAGGAAAGTTTATGTGAAATTGATTAAAAATAAACTACAGTGCCCATGTTCTTTCTTTACAAGAAAGAAGTGTGTCTCCCACTGCAACAGGGTGGCTCACTGATGGGTTTTTAAAAGTTCTTGGAAAACAATGGAGCTCAATGGCACAGAGGAATAAGATATATCAGGCTTTGTGAGTGAGATCATTCAGTGTTGGCATTGGTCTTTTACTGGGATGTTGACATAACAAATATAAATATCACCAGACCTGTCCTTTCATAACTAGTCTCTATATACAGACTCTACATTCAGTGAACGTAGAGTCTGTAGGCAAACCCCGGAGATCTTGCCTCCGGAAGAAGAGCGGAGGAGCCCTGGTTTCCGGTTGTAGGTCCGGTTTATTGACCAATCACGTTTGAGCCGGCTGCAGTTGTTGCCAGGTTAAACGGTCCGTGCGGTGAACTAACGAGGCGGAACATAATTGGCGTCACTGCAAACTCTGAATCCATCGCAATGGTTCAGCATATTTACTTAAATATAAACGGAATTCGGAAATGGAAATTCGCCCCCTCCGCCCAAATCAAACCGGAATGCCAAAAAAACGGGGGTCTGCCTCCAGAGGCTGTATCGCCATCTGCCAGAAGTCAGACGCCGAATACAGCCGATGGGTTCCGAGAATGTTTCATAACAGACGTGTTTTCAATTTAAATAATAGTTACATCAACATTTCTCAAAAAGAAAAGGTGTCATGTTTCAGCTAACTGTCTCAAGGATCTGGAGTTCTTTGCCTAAACAGTTTTAGATTGTTCAGCCACAGGTAAAAAAAGTTGTGAGCCTCCAACGACCTGTAATTCTTGAGGCTGCAAATCTCAGTTTGATAAATTTATAGCACATCGTCAAAACATAGGCTAATGGCGTTGAGAAGTGTTGGTGCTGCTGTACTGTCTCGAAACATGCGTAGAATTCACTAAAACGTGCCAGCCTCTTAGATCATACATCATATTATGCCCTCCCCCCCACCCACCCCACCCAGCCACAGCCAGCCACATCTTTAACCGTCTGGAAAATGCGAGGTCGGATGCTGGGTGCTACTCTTGTGCCTTTTTTGTGCCAGCTTTCAAGAGCGCTGCGGCAGGTTGCGTCAGAGGTTGCTAAGCAACCTTAATAAGCACAGTATAGCCTATTTACCTGAAATCCTGAGTGCAGAGCTGATCGTCTTCCAGGTGCTGTTTATGAGTATGTAGGCCTATCGTCAAAGGAGATGTAAAGCTCTGGGTAGCCCTGCACTAACATGATCAACTTTTCTGTGTTTATCAAGCTGAATATTTACAGAAGAAGGGAAAGATATCTGTCAGCTGTGATTGGTTTGTAAAGTGACTCCTGTCTCACTGCTGAGCGTGGCCTCTTCCTGTGTCTGTCCTTTCAAATTAAATTCCCACATGGTCCAGTCATATAGGTTTTGATTTATTTTGACAAGGTGCAGTGCCTGAAAAAGTTACACATTTGTTTGTTTTATTTTAATTTTTTTTCTGCAACTAAGCGACCAATGAAATCTTGGGGAAAGGACTGTTTTCCCCTCACCAACTCCACCCACACCACGCCCCCTGACTATGACCAGACACTGACTGTAACTATACAGTTCAATACAGCTTTAAAGAAAAATCGACAGTCAAATCTCTTCTCATCACCTTTCTGTTGACCACAGTGAAAGTGTAAAGTGATGCTCACATGGTCTCACAACAATGCATTAACACAAACGCACACAAAACTCGACACACATTCCACTCATGTCTTACTCCACCACTGCGTTGCCCTCAGGGGCCAATTCTAATTCCAGTCTGCCGCACAGACTTGCCCCAAAACACCACATGCTCTCTCTTTAACTATTTGTCCACACTGTTAGAAAAATCTCTGCATCTGTTTGACTCTCTTCCCTTTCTTCCTCTTTTCTTTTCCTCTCTTTACCAGTGTCATTTTCTCCCTCCTTTCCTCCTCTTCCTCTGCTCCCTTGTCTTCCCCCCATTCCTCAGTTTGTTCCTCCATCTTTCTCTCCCCCATCCCCTTTCCCACCGGGCAGCCACCCCCTCTCCCTCCCCCTCTCCAAGCTGCAGCACTCCCCCCTCTCTCTCTGCCTGAGAGAGTTTAATCGCTCTATCAAACCCAGGATTTCCACTTTAAAGATATTACACAAACAGCACTCGGTGAGTGACTACATCTGCTCAGGTCCTTCCCCTCGCTGTCTGTGAACGTCTCCCCCCTCATGTATTTGTCTCATGGATACCATTCATCAGAATAAGCTGTTGTACCTCGACATGTCATGCTTGTTATTGTTAAAGTATGTTTCCCATGTGGTGTGCCTGTTGTACACTTAACTCATGCTGAGTGTCCTCTCTCTGTCCAGATATCGCATGCTGAAAAGCAAATGGTAACACTTATTAACGTTACATAGAGGGTATACTTAAAGGTGCTTAAACAACTGTTCTGGTGCTGGATTGTTTTCAAGGGGAAATACTTTTTAAGGAGTAACTCCACACTGGATCAAGCTGCACTGATCTCTGCGGGTAAAAAGGTATAAAGGCCCTGTCACACCAGAAATTGACACACTGAAATCCATCCGCACATCTGTGAGAAAGTGTTAGAGATTACTCAAGCTGCTGCTTTCCCACTGCACAAAAAAAACCCACTAACCCACTATTATCTGGCTTTTGTATTTAGCGGGAAAGGTTACAGTCGGGGTACACTCCCATGACCAGATTACTCTGCAGTCATCACAGGTTTTTATCGGCTCCAACTCCAATTGGCTTCGATTGACAGTGATGGAAATACGACACTGGGGTGGATGCGCTAATTTAAGTCCCATTCAAGCAGTGCTCAAACACTGATCAAAATTTAGTTAACACTGAGTTTGAAAGAGAGACAGAATAAATAAGAGATTTAAAAAAGAGGGCAACGCTGTAACATTTTCAGTGGCCTCCATGCTGTTTTCTACTGTTTACTAACTAAATATGTGTGTGACTCCAATGATACGGTAAAACATGAGAGACACAAACAAGATTCAGGTTTTTGGTCAAAAAAAAATTCATTGATTTTATTCAAAAGACATAACTTCCGCACACTTATTCCGTCGCACTGATCGCACCAATTCAACTGAAATAAGCGGATTATACTGTGACATTTAGCTGTTTCTAAACATAGGTGTGACTGGGTTTTACTTGACCCCACCTGTAATCACAGCTGGGTGTGGCCAGGTGTTGTCTGCTGTAGTAGAAGCAGCTGTGACGCTGCAGAGCATGTTGAAAGTGAACGTTGTCACCATTAGCTGGCGGTGCAAGCAGCTCTATTTTCCTGGGTGCAGTTACTCTTTAATTTACAAAATGAAAAACATCTTTCTAATGGCACAGGGCCCTACGTTTCTATTCAGAAGACAATATTAACTTTCCCTCTAAACTAAATATCAGACAATTAATTCTTTATTCTGTGATGCCAAATGTACTTTTAAAAGCAAGACTCTGATTTTAGAAATGCACACAATGTCTAACATTTGATAGCACTAACATAGCCATTACCGTCCAATCTAGAAAATAACTGTGCAGCACTGAATATTATTTTTGTAGCAAAGAATTAAATGGTCAGTTCACCCAAATTACAAAAAATATATATTTCTATTTCTTCCACTTGTATGTAGCCATGCACATAATTTTGGTTTTTAGATCTGCACTGGAGAACAATGTGAGTGGACATTTGCTTTTTAAAAAAATTCAACAGCAACATTTCTTTTCACTAACAGTGTCGCTGCTACTTTCTTTGGTTAATGCAAACAAACATGCTGTGAACAGTTTTTAACTCATTTTCTCAAAGAAATAGTCTAGATTTGTTGCCAATTTATCATTTTGGTGGTGACATCTTAAATCTGTAATCTCAAGTCGTTATTTAACTTCAAGAGATTGAACAAGGCCCCTTCTTTGAACTCAAGATTTTGAGAAAATCACCCATGCTGTTACGACATCACACCTTGTTTACCTCCCTTAGTCAGTCTGCATTAGCTCAAACCTTTCCAGATGTCTGCAGCAAGGTTTTTAACATAACCAAGATATTTGGGCAGTTCAAAGGTCAGAGATCGTAAAACTACACCTGATTTTTGCTTTTGCCTTTTTTACTCCTCAGCTAAGGAACTCCATTTCAAAATCTCAGATAATCTAAAATCATTTTTTAAAAAGCATCTTAAACCTCATTTTCATTTATTGTAGTTTTTCTTTGATACAGTTTTTAGATTCAAGTGATCTTTTATAAATCAAATGTAATTCTTGCACTTACCTAAATGTATATCTGCATGGCATCACAGGGGAAAGAGTCTAACATGTTGCATCAGTCCGACAGGTGAAATTCAATAATATAATTATGGGATGTGATAAGACTTTACACAGTCCTTGTCCTCACTCTTTCTGTCTATAACCATGTGTGTTTCCTTTGTTTTCCCATCACTCCTTTCATACCTTGGACAGGGTTTATTTCCTTGACACATAATAATTATGTGGCTCCCTCTTGTTAGGTTTCCTTCTGTGTGTAGACGTCTCATTATCAGTGGGGAAAGGAAGAGATAGAAACAGGGAGGAGTGACATCTGGTGGTGATCATTGATAAGCCTGACGTATACATGATGCTAATGATACTGTGTGTGTGTGTGTGTGTGTGTGTGTGTGTAGCTGCCTCCTGCAGAAGATTTCTCTCACCTTCCTCCGGAGCAGAGGAAGAAGAGACTGCAGGGGAAGATTGACGACATCACCAAAGAGCTGCAGAAGGCACAGGACCAAAGGTGACAAAATCATCCAATGGCAAGCTTTCAGATTTACTTTAAAACCATTATCAGGTGCAGGTGAAGGTGTCAAGAAACAACCTCTATCCTCCATCCTTTTGGCACGACAAGTGTCTCTCTATAACATGGGACAACTTTGATTGTTGCTTAATTGGTCGTGGATAATATGTAGGGGGAAAATATCTTAATTATTTTCTTATCAAGAGTTTAACATTGAGCTAATCTGCTTCATCGGGACTGTGTGCGTGTGCTTTAACCAGATTTGATTGACAGCTGTCAGGTAGTATAAGCAAACAACCCCAGGGATGTAATAAACTCTGTAATCAAAGAGAGCAGATAAAAACACAGATACAGATGTCTCTCATGTGAAACAACCAAAGCAGTTTCTTTTTTTTTTTTCTTTTTTTTTTTTAAGGATATTTTTTGGGCATTTTTAACCCTTTAATTGACAGGACAGACAAGTGTGAAAGGGGGAGAGACAGAGAGGGAGTGACATGCAGCAAAGGGCCACAGGCTGGACTCGAACCCGGGCCGCTGCGGCAACAGCCTTGTACATGGGGCGCCTGCTCTACCACCAAGCCACCGACGCCCCACCAAAGCAGTTTCAACTTTGTTAGAAAATTGTGTGTTAATATAGGACTTCATTGTTTATAGTAAGAGGCAGAGTAACAAAGTTGGTTTTCAGTACTTTAAATTGGCTTATTTCCACAATGGAAATTAGATTTTTTAGTTTTACTGTGATATCCTTCATACATTTTTTGTGTGTGTTGCAGGTACAGATGAATATACAATTTTAAATTATAAAATAGTCACAGCTGTTCTTACGGTCTGGGGCTGTTGTTTATGGTTTGGATTTAGTATACATTTAAATGCTTTGACATTTTGGACACTAGTGTGCTCCTAATATGGGGAAGTCCCTTTCCTGTTTCGTTGTGACAATACCCCTGGACACAAAGACAGGTCTGTTAAGAAACAATTTTCCTAGTTTGATGTGGACGTACTTGACTGGTCCACACAGAGCCCTGACCTCAACCCCATCCAGCACATTCAGGATGATGTGTAACAGTGAGCAAGGCTTTTTCACCCATCATCAGCGCCTGACCTCACTACTGTCATACACAGCAGTACATCATGTCCCTTCAGCACGTCTCCCAACTTCTAAAGAACTTCTGCCCGTCCCTTCTTTCCTTATCAGCGCTGCTGCACAGGAGAGAAGCTTCCTCAATGAGTGTTCACGTCTCCAAAACAATAGCATTTTTCTCCCTTTGTCTGACCTCAGTGAAGCACTGGAGAAGATGAAGGGTGTGTACGAGCAGAATCCGCAGATGGGTGACCCCAACAGTCTGGAGCCTCAGATCACAGAAACTGCCCAGAACATTGGTCGCCTGAGGGGGGAGCTCACCAAATATGAGGTTATCACACACACACACACACACACATGCACACATGCTCATATTGTGTGCATGGCAGCTCAGATTACAGTGTTTGTGCGTTTGTGCAAGTCTTAACATCTATTGCTGGTTCATTATAGACGTGGCTGTCAGAAGCGGTGGGAGGAGAAGAATCTTCCAACGCCATCAACAATAATACTCAACATGGGTAAGACCTCTGTTTTAAAGAGTAGTTTGACATTTGGGAAATACGCTTGACATCACTCTCACGTTTGTTCAGTAAATATGAAGCTACTGTCAGCACCCTGTTAGCTTAGAATAAAGAAGCAGGAAGATTGTATACAAACCGCTACAACCTGCAAGGCGAGGGTGACCTATCTAAATTTTTCAGTGGCTCATGAGCCAAACAAGTTCAGCTTCTTTACAACTTTAGCACTCAGCTGTCTTCAATTGGGACTTCTGAAATGTTATCGGACCAAATGGATCAAATCCAGACACTGCACTGGCGAAGAAATAACACATAACATAAACCCGAGGCCCCTAGGAGCAGTGATTGGCTTTGAAACCAATTGGATCTAGTGGCAAACGGTGGAATTACACCTTCGGGGCTGTCACGGGTTGACCTTGCATTGTGAAAGAGACATCTGTAAATCAATGGAACTCAGTGGAGTTTGTGTATCCCAAAATGAGTTGTTTCACAATCAGAATTTGATCCTGGTTCAGTAACATTTCAAAAGTCAAGAAGAGCCGCACGATTAAATCATTTTATCCCCATCCAACATAGCGGGGGGCTAAACTGGAAGTTAGCTGCCCGGCCAGTGAAAGTCTCCAGTGCGCCTGCTCTATGGGCCCCAAGATGCAGAACATCTGGATGATTTTATAACTGGGAAGTTTAACTTTTTGGCTTCATGTGCCACTGAGCAACTGTCTAAGGAATTAATGGGGCCCGCCTTGAATGCTATGTCCAGTCCTCCATACATCAACGATAAGCCCCTTGTAAAACATCCTGTCGTTTTTACACTTCAGTCTGTGTATGGATCAAATCAGTTTTTGATAAGTGAGGTTTAGGCTTTGGTAAGTGGTCTTTATTTTACGCTAACCAGCTGCTGGAATTAGCTTTATTTTTGTACAGACATCAGAGTGGTGCCAGTCTTCTCATTGAATTCTCTTGGCACAAAAAGAAGTAAACCTGTCAAAGCATTTCTTTAAATGTGAGTGTGTATCGCAGAATACACTGAGTAAATGACATATCTTGATGTTGGTATTTTATTCATATCTCCAGTGTCGTAGCAGCCGACCAGTCTCAGAACATCTACACAGAGTTTGAAGACGAGTTTGACGACGTAGAAACTCCTGTTGGCCAGTGCACGGCTCTGTACACCTTTGAAGGTATGTTGATACATTCACACTCCACTTGTTCATAATTATTTCTTATTTTAGCCTTTTTATATGTGTCTTACTTTTGTGTCTGTGTTGGTGTGCAGGCAACAGTGAGGGCACAATTTCCATTTCAGAGGGAGAGCTGCTGAGTGTAATGGAGGAGGATAAGGGAGATGGATGGATGAGAGTCCTTAGAGCCAGTGGAGAAGAGGGCTATATACCTTCATCCTATGTCAAACTTGCCCCGTAACACTCACTCACACACACACACACACACACTACACACACACACACACACACACACACACACACACAAAGCTTGTGATGGAAAGCAAGTTAGGAGCCAAAGGTGAATACAAAGTCATCCGCGATAATTGGAGCTGTTCTCTACATCTTTTATCTCAGCCAGTGACGTGTATAGTGAGATGAAAGGGAGTGATTAGAAAGCTTGTTATCGAGGCTGATTGCAATATCATACAGTCCCTGTCCCTGCTTGTTGCGGAGGGAGAGGCTGTCTCTAAATGCAGACTGTCTCATTTTTATATAGATTTCAGCTCTTTTAAATATAAATTTTATGAATGTATACCTGAACCTTACCTGTCACAGCGTTAAGTGACGATTTATGTAACATATTCAGCATCATAGTAGCCTGAACGCTACGTTTCCTTATGTTCATATATATCCATTCACTTGACTTTCCCACTGCCATAATAACCTGCTGAGTCTTTTCTTTTTGGCCCTCTGCTAAAAGCTTTTTCCTGACAGAATAATGTGAGTTTTTTTATCATAGTGATGTGATGTTGTATGAATTATAACTGGATGAAAACCACTACTCTATAGAGAGTGCACAAAACACAATGTCTCTCAGTGGACTGTCATGATAAAGGAGAGGTTCACATTTTTATTGTTTGTCTTAAACAATAATGAGGTGCACATATGAATATTGACCTGGGTTTTGCACGCTGTAATCTTGTTCATACTGTCCCTGAAGAGATCCCTTTATAATGTGCTTCTAATGTTAGTGATGGGGGATAATTTCCTCAGTCCTCATTCTGGGTAAAAATGCTCTCAAGTTTTTCTGAAACTAATATGAGGCTAGGGGTGGCTAACTAGATAGACTAGCTATGGCCTCCAAATCCGAAAAAGAAAAAGTCGCTGAGGAAAACGGAGAATTTAATCACACAGGGACAGATTTGTTTGCTTTCTCCGCCAATGCTGTAAAGTTAAAGTACCACCTAATCATAAATGGCCCCCTGCAGAGTAGCCACCTTGAGGTAAAACATATAAATGAATGCTCATTTAGACCTGCAGCAACCTCTGGAGCTGAAAAATGAAGACAACGTGTCAAAGTGCCAAAAACTGCAGTTCCTTGAGGTTGACTCCAAGGGCGAGTAAATCCCCCCGAAAAACTGCCATGTTAAAATGCCCAACTTTACAGCAGAAATAAACATGTTCACAACCTGGTACAAAATGCAATTTTGCTCTCTTTCGCTAATTTCCCCGTTTTTGACAACTGTACTGAGGGTGAAGTTTTTTATAACTCACCTGTTTGCATCTTCTGAAGGCTTAAAGTTACGCAAAATTAAGGATGTGGCTGCTTTGAGCAACAGGCTGTCTGCAAGATGTCACCCCAGTCTATGAGTCAGATCTTCCGCTAGCTCCGCCACAGCTCAAACCGAGATGGCGACGGCCAAAATGACGAACTCCAGGCTTCAAACCCAGAGTTCACAACCCAATGGATGACAGTGGCTACAATCATTTTATTTAGTCTATGATTTAGACCTTTTAGTAATGTTGATAGGCTAATTAAGACTTAATAAGCTGTGTTGCCTTCATAATAAGCCTCAAATATGTTTCACGGCTAGACAGATTTTTTGTGGGGGGCAAAACTCTTTTGACAGTAAAGGTTGCCACCCCTTAACAGGACTAATCACATGATAACCTTTTTTTTTTTTTCCTTTTTTTTTAAAAAAATACAATATATTTCGTCTTTGAGTTACAGGAAAAGATGCACATTCATACTAAAAAGACTAAAACTGGAAGATATGAGCTGTTGATTTTGTCCCTTACTACCTACCTTAGAAGTGCTTTAGTAAGTGTTATTTTAATGGCCAATATGAGCTCAAAGAATAATTACAGCAAGCAGAAACTGCTTTAATGTCCACATGTGCACGTGAGTATTGTTTCAAGAAGAAATGTGAACCTAATCTGTTAATACTAAAGTGACATTTCAAAGGAAACTTGCTTTCCAATGTTGTTTTGTGACTTTAAGTCATGTTGGGTAAAAACCAAAGGTAAGGCACAGTGGCAATACTGAACAAAGTTAAAGTAAAAAAATACAGCAGTTATAATTTTATCATTCAAGACACAAATACTGTGTGAAGTGCCTGCATTTGAGGTTGCTGCTTCACAGATCACAACATAGCACTGACATCATAAAACTAACAATAATATGCGCAACTCAAAAGTGAATAACAAGCAATTATTATTTTTTCATCTTCACTTTCATATTCCAACTTTGCACAAAAGTGGCAGAGCGGTTTCAACTCTGGTCTTTAACTGGTTCTTTGATGGTTTTTATATTTCTCATACTTGTATACCGGTTTGTTTTACGCAGTTTAACCACCTGTTTTCATTTTTTGAGCCCCCAGCTCTCTGAATCTCACTCTTATAGGCCTTCTCAAATCCTATGAAACAATTGTTACCATTATTCTGAATTGAAATCCAGATGACCTGTTCGACCAAATTTCCAAAGAACTAATGACATCAGGATTCAAAGGGAGGAAATGGGAGTTTTAAGATTCAGCCCCTCACTGGATCACTGCCAAGTAGTGGACAGGAAAAAAAAAGATTAAGCACTTTTAAAATCTGCTAGGAGTGTTTAAAGACACACTACAGACACATAAAAACTCTCACTCAAAAGAAGTTTTGTCAGTCAAATAAGTAGTTAAAAATTCTTGAAATTACCAGGGTTCCCACAGTCATCAAATTCCCAGGAAATTTATAAAATTAGAAAACTTTCTCAGGTCCGGAAATGGTTTTGAATCAACAGATTGTTTGTTTTTTTTTTTTAAAAAAAAAAAAAAAGCTTTAGCTATTATTTTAAATATGTTCATAAAAATCCCCAAACATGTCTCACATTATACAAAATATGTTCCTTGAATATTAATTTAAAATCCAATGCTGCAGTGCGTGAAATGTCACTAGTATCTCCCCAATACACACAGACCAACATTGTGTCATCATCAAGGCCGTGGCCCCTATTGTTGGAAAGAAAACATGCTGTCACATGATCAGTGAAACAGGAAATGCTGAGAAATGGTCGTGTGGCAGGTCAACCAAGGCTTTCACACTGAGATTTGAGGCCATAAGATGAGTGGATATTCACTGTCAGTGTGGTAAATCGTTAAATTATGCCAATGACAGTTACTACTGATGGATAGCTAACATTAGCTTGAGTGGGAGGCTGCCACAGTACATCAGCATCAGACTTTCGTTTCCAACTAAATCTCAGTCTAGATCAAACAGACAACACTTAGCTTTACGATACCTGGTGATTCAGTCAAATATGATTGGGACATAGGTGTGCAGATAAGTACTATCTGGCTGTGGTTTTTGTGTCACTGATCCACTTGAATGGAGGAAGACTAAAGGAACATGTTGGCCTTAATTTATGAAGGTATGATGGAAGTTCAGGTTCAGGCAAGGCCGCAAAACAGTTATTAGACAAGTCCGTTAAAAAAACTGGTTGTTTTACAAGTAACAAATGCAACTCGTCAAATTTATAATCTAAACACACTTCATGTTGCATTTACATCTATATACAGGATCTTCAGTTTTCTGTCCCCCCCCCCAAAAGGGGTGTGGCCTTGGAGTTACCCGTATGTGACGGTCTGGTCTATTCGCACATGCAGCTAGATGGCAGCACGAATATCTAACGAGGGAGTTAGGTCGGCAAATGCTAACTGAGCTAACTCTGCTGAGTGGCTGATAAGTGTGTTTAATTATGTGTGGCTGTGTCGCTACATGTATATAGGCTTGTCCTCCATATTTTATAACTATTTAAATAACGTCATGGAAATGGCGTAAAATTTTATGGAAAAAGTTTTCAACGAATGTGTGGGAACCCTAAATTACTTCTTCTCCCATCACACTAATTGGACAATTGTTTTTACGTGTTTTAACCTCAGATTAAAGGAGAGTGCAGAGAAATTTCTGCACAAACATCATTCTGCACCTTCCAAGAGAAGCAACAATAGGCAAAACACATATTTGAGTGCATGGGGACTTTAAAAATATTTAATTGTGCCACATAAGGTTTACCATCTCTTTCTGTACCACTCTGTCCTGCACTAGTTTTCTCCACATTTAAGGGGTTTTATTGTATGATCCAGTTTTAAAAAGAAAAGTATGTATTTACGTGTATTGTTTGAGTCATAAAGTATAAAGAAAAAAAACATTCCTGGTCTTCTTTGTTTCTTTACAGCATCATTTATGAGAAACATTTCATGCACAAATCAAACAAATACATGTATTGTTTTAAAAACACTGAAATGAAAAACACAATTTCCACTGTGGTCCCTTACAGCAGCAGTTTATGTACAAAGGGGACTAACTCAGTTTTAATAATGTTCATGTTGGTCCTCTGGAATCTCAAGTATCAAACAACAAGTGGTGTTGACAGATAAAGCAGTGTCTGATGTCAGAAATGCACATTGAAAGAAGTAAACAGATGCTAGTTTTGGGGTAAACAATTTCAGATTCCCTGTAAAAGGAAAATGAATCCAGCGCAGCCTTCTCCACAGTAAAGGACAGCCCACACATTCCAGATATAGTTCATTCTTTTATAAGTTAACTTGTCACTTGACAAGCTTGAAAGTCTCTCGCATCTCCAAAATAACTTTTTCCTTTATGTCTGTGTGATCCTAGGGGTAAGATCTCTGCCTTGGCTACCGCAACACACCGAGACGCAACTAAAAACATTTTTACTCTCATCTTTCTTTCCTCGTGTGAAGAAAGTGTTGACTTCACCTTTCACTTAGTGAAACAGGCCCTGAGGCTCAGGTTAGAGGGTCGGGTTGTAGTGGGGTGATCTCCACGGGTTCCAGTTTATCTGAGAGTACACAAAGAATCTTGTCAAACTTCTCGTAGCGCTCCTCTCTGTCAGCCGTTGCCCCCGAATGACCCCAGAACAGCCGCAGGGCGAACTCTGTCCGGAAAGCCTCCAGCAGCTCGGGGACTGGCTCCCAGCCTGCTGTTGAAATAATATGATGGACATGAGATCAGATACCATGAGTGATGTATCTTCACATCAGTTTTTTAAGTGTAATATACTTATACTTCCTGCCAGAGCAACTGTGTCCACCTTTCAATTGTACAAACAGTTAAGTTCTCAAGTGGCGTGTATGAGTTGTTTGAGAATAAGAGAATTTATTGAATTCATCAAATTTCTTGTACTTTGAATTTTCTTTTCCATTCAAAAAACTCTAAGTGGTCCAGACCTGTCGTACAAGTCATCTATAGAAAGTCTGCCTCTCTCAACCCGCTTGACTGGAGAATACAGATCAATTAAATAAAAATAATGATAAATAATATATGAATAACTACTTTTCACTTAAATAAACTTAAGCAAATTCAAGGTACTCTATGTAGGACACACTATGTTGGTTATAGGGTCATTAGCGAAAGTGAAAGCCAACCCCATATTCTTCCTCATTTCGTGTTTCGCCTCACTGTATTTGTTTTTTTCAGTGTTGTGTCTCTTAGATGCCTGCGGCTCACAGTCTGGCACCTTTTTCTATGCACTTTTTTTTAGGAGAATCTTGCATAGTATACCTTTAACATTCTGTTCAACATGTCATTGTCTTTGGGTTGACAGTTTGAGGTCTGGCATTTTCTGTCTTGTAGCTTTTATCAGCATATTTTGGCAGGACAACTTCTACAAATCAGTTATTGTTAGGAAAATCATCCTTTTAGTATTTGGTAAAAACATTTTGTGATTGAAACGTGCCCACAAACGGAGCAGAGCAGTTCGCCTTATAGAGCTTAGCACCATTGTTTGTGGTTTGTTTATGGTTTTTTTAACAAGTGATTCATGACAAGTTTGCTCTAGGGCTACACAATATATTGATAATGTGATGTATTGTCCTAGATTTTAGGTATCCTAATATTGTAAGAGTTGTGTTTTTATGGTTTTAAATACTGCATTACACTAAAGTGATGTCATTTTCTGAACTTACCAGACTGTTCTAGACATTCTATGACTTGCTTTTACCCACTTAGTCATTACATTCACATTACTGATCAAAATTTGATTCCCTCCATATCGCCCGCCCTACTTTGTGCAGTTAAGAGTTTGGTGAATCCGTCATGGAGTATTCACAAGAACAAAACCTCACATATAGGGGAAAATATTTAGGATAAGAATACAATAATGTTCTTTCATGAGGCCCATCATCTGTCATCTGACATTACTGTACATGCATGTGCGTACCTGTGAGCAGAGAGTGTGCATGCCGCTGATAATCTTGTGCGTGCAGCGCGGCACTGCGAGCTGACTGAAGGACGTCGTAGAGAAGCTCACAGCCTCGCTCACTGTCCTCCACCGGGTCATCGCCCTCCATCGCCATCAGCAGGGGAACCAGGTGTGGCACGGCTATGGGACCGTGGACCTGAGAGTCTACAGAAAATATGCGAACTCTTTAGACTCAATGCAATACATTCATGACTTAAAAGTGGGTCACAAACCTATTTATGCAGCATTTATTTTAACCTGTCTGGAGCAACAGGTGTTTTTCCTCCCCAGAGCTTTACTTAATTAAAGAAGAAGGGTGCTTAACTTCCAAAGTATTTTATATGCCTTGGAGTACTACTGCATACAGAATGTGAAAAGGGAAGTATAAAGCCATTTTGTGGCTCCGGAGGGAACTGCAGGAAGTCTGATAAATTGTTTCAAACGATGAGACAAGATCAGTTTCAGTTTGGCTTTTCTTTCAATAAGTTTGATTTTTACATTGCAGACAAACAAGCTGACTGTGGCTCCCATAAGTTGGTCTGTATTTTGATTCTTCTTCTCTAATTTCTTATAAAAAAGGAGGCCTAAGCACTTGCAATGTAGCACACTTCTAGATTTTTATTTGTGAGTATTGCACTTTAATATGCGATAACATCTGGGTTTGACAGGTCACATCAGACAAATCTACCACATGACTCACCGTCTCCCTCATTCAGCATGTTCATGAAGGGTTTGAGATTCTTCTCAAATAAAACTGCAGTCTCTGTGTGATTCCTCCTCAGCGCTCGCCACGTCATTTCCAGTCGCATTATCTGCACATGAACACACACAAACATGCCATGAGTGTAAGAAAATTTCCACTTTGCCTTAGTTTGCATATGGCAAACATAGTGACACTACCTGTGGCATCTCCAGGGCCTTCATCACCGCTGAGAAGGAGTAGAGGTCATGGGCGTGTTCTTTCAGGGCCTGAGCCAATAAGATTACTTTATGTAAAACAGCTGCCCTCTGACTCACAGTCCCTGTGCAGCCCAGGATGTCCACTGCGACTCCCAGTGCTATTAGATGATGCCTAAAAAATGAAAGATTAATAGATCAGAGGTGTGTGGAGGCAGAGGATTAAATAAGGTGAGGGTCTCCCACCAGTGGCATCTAGCCGCCCAGATAGATACAATAAAGGTGAATGAAATTTAAAAATGACTTGTAAAAATGCAGCAACATTTCTGTCCACATCCTTCCACTTACTCTGGATAAACACAAAACTACTGTTCACCAAAGAAATAGCCCTGCTGAAAACTTAACAGCGTTTTCTGTGTATTATCCACAGTGACGAGTCTGGAAAGAGATGTCGCTGTCACATTACTTTTGTAATGCATTCTACACCACAAACTAAATTCCATTCACATGCATTGTTTGTGGTGATGTCAGCAATATCTGCATGGCTGATACCACTGGAGATAAGTGAGGAAATACGTTGGGAGTTTTTGTAATATGGATGAACCCACACTTATTAGTGTCACTGCATGTACCTTTCTAACAAATCCTGTCGTAACTGGTGTCCGTGCGGCAAAGTGACCAGCTCCAACCCTGATCCAACTCCCATAAGCCTCTTCTGCTCATCTGTCACCCCGACGATGCGTGCGACCTGCAGCACCACAAAAATGACAGATCAATGGCCAGTCAGGTTTTATATTCAGTTCATTAATGAGTGATTATTCAAGCTGCTCTCAGTTTGTGGGAATTTGGTTTGTTGACTTCATTGAATGTCATCAACCAGAATCAATATTCATTGAATTAAACTAATAAAAGGGACATTTTGAACTTAAGTGAAAGAAAGAAGTGAAAGATCCCACTATGATTCATAAAGAAAAGATTAAAAGCTGTTCATGAAATTTCTTATGACTTAAAAATACTCAAATTTATGACAGCGCCAGAGGTCTCTTAAAGGGACAGTTCACCCCAAAATCCAAAATGCATATTTTTCCTCTTACCTGTGGTGCTATTTATCAATCTAGATTGTTTGGGTGTAAGAGTCAGAGTGTTGGAGAAATCAGCCGTTGAGATGTTGGCCTTTTCACGTATGTAACACTGGAACAAGACGGCGCTCGGCTTGTGCTCAAAGCGCTAAAGAAATACATTTTAAAAACTTAACGTCTCTTTCCAGAAATTGTGTACTGGTTACTCAAAATAATCCACAGACCTTGCAGTGAGCAGTTTCGTCTTTTTACCAAACTATACCCACCAACTGTATCACAGCACAGAAGAACGTTAAAGCTCAGCCGAGGATGAAGTGACATTAACGTTTACATCTTGCTCTGTCACAAGCACGAGCCTCTCGTCCATGAGTAGATGCATACTTCTTTCTGCAGAGTTATAGGATTGGCGAGAGGAGCTCGATAGAAAGAAAGTAGTTCCTACATGAAACTGTTCACAACAAGGTCTGTGGATTATTTTGAGTAACCGCATATTTTTGATTTTGGGTTGAACTGTTCCTTTAAGGAAGTCTTAGACAGCTGGAGTACAAAACAGACCAGCACACACCCTCTGTGCAAGTTTCCGCCTATTACTTGCATTTGATTTCAACACTTGATATGCTGTTATACGTTCTGTTTTTCACTGCATTTATCAAGTGTGCAAAAACTAAAAATGAAGCACATAATGATTCTGACATTAGCCCGTGGAGAGGTACCTGACAGTCAACACTGAGCATGTGCAGAGCGGTGATTTCGGCGTTTGAGCGGTTGAAGAGCTCTTTGATTGTTAGCAGGATGCTGGGATCTAGAGGTCGGTTGTTCTCCGGCAAGAGCAGCGACTCAAACTGATCCAGCTGGAAACACGAGACTGACTCCACCTGTGATGGAGTAAGAAGGATATTACAACATTAGTGCACATCTGAGCCTCTGTGGCCTTACATACTGTAGGTGCACAGTGTTCAGCTTATTTCACAGAGTTGATCATTACTGTATTACTTTTTAAATTTGTCTTCGTGTAACATTTTTCAAACAGACAGGTCACAGGGTAAACAACATGAGGATAGTCAGGGTGCATCTGGACATGAGTTACTTACACAGCTTTCTTTTATTGTGAAGCTCAGACTGCAAGATTTGAATCCTGATCAGATCCTCTTAAATCCCCATCTTTAAAACTACAGTAAGTGATAATTTAGGATAATAACTACATTCCTGCACATGATCTCTGACACTGTTTCCAGATCACAAAAGAGGCTTGCTGCATGTTTTTGAATATTTACCACAAATCATTTATACTTAACTTTCCGTTTGAGATTAAGATCTATTTGCAGACTCTTTAAACTTGTTTGAGTTGTGCAATAAATCAGAATAAACATTCAAATTTACGGTCACATTTGAGAAGCTGAAACCACTGATTTTTTTGGTATTTTAAGAAAAGATGACTTCTTTTCTGAATATCTTTTTGTCAACTGACTCAACTGACTGACTTTAACTGTAACAATATGCAGCTTTGACAAAAATGAATGCAGACGTGACAGCTCTATCATTGATTACACACCAACAAATTCAGGAGACTGCTTTTCATATTATAAGGAAATTAAGAACACTTGGAAAAACTAACACGGTACAGCGTGTGTTTAAAAAATTAACTGCAACTATGTTCAGTCTACATGATTTGTAATATAGGAGCTAATACTTGCAAAACACTGCTGAAGTCACCTTTGTATTTACTAAAACAGAAGAAAATGTGAAATCTATAAACAAAAAACTTGTAATTTATACACACATGTGGCTTTTCAAAATGCCAGTCTTCAGCTTCCTGTGCCCCCTTCTTCTGCGGTAGCAAAGGCAGCTGTGATGATGCGTCACTCTTCTCCTGTGCCTCCAGAAAGCCAAAGGAAGTCTCTGTGAGGCGGGCGCGGCTCTGCCACTTCTCCTCTGCGCGCAGTCTGTCCACATGACCTTTCCGACGAGACTGTGGCACCTGGACACAACAGCAAGAGGACATGAACTCTCACCCTGTAAGGCCTTCCTCTGTTCCCCAATTAGAAAGAGAGATAATAGAAAAAACACGGAGTTCTTTACCTGGACGACCAGCTCATCGTAAAAAGATGAGGGGTCAACGTCCCGGTCCATGGGTGGGGGAGGGACGGCGTTTGCGAAGACGGCAGAAACCCTAAGAGGTTTAGGAGGAGCTCTCGGGTGCAGCTGACCATCTGAACCTCGCAAAGTTACACCACCACCTGCAGGGACGAGGTAGGGAGTTATGCGTCTGTGTCGGTCTCAACATTTGTAGGAGGTGCTGCTATGGTAGTTGAACCCTTAAGATGCCAACTCATTCTTAGACACAAGTTGAGTCCCAGAAAGGTTCAGGATAAAGAGTCAGATTACACAGTTAGCAGAACGTGTGAGGAGTTTGGCCCTGACGTGTGCATGCTTCTTTATGGAACATAAAGGCCATAACAGGATCTCAGAAACACTTAAAAAAACATTTCTTATAGTTAGTTTCTCAGTTACATTTTTGCTTGTTTTATTAAAATGGTACACCTCTTTAAAGGAAATTCCTCTGAAAACTCACAGCTGCCCATAAACTCGACTCGCTTAACTAAAATAACCGTCTCAGGACTTTGTCTCTATTTGACCTGTAAATGAAGCCAGATTAAATGGTTTCCAGGAAAACTTCCAATATTCTGAAATGACAGACCCTTCAAATGAAGTGTTAAACCTGATTTATGGGAGGGCGGCCGACACCTTTGATGAATGTTGATTGACAGAAGTAAAAGAGTGGTGCAGTGTTTTAAATTTATGCTTCCATGAAAGGGTTCTGTCACCCATGGTAATAGATGCATCCATCAGCAGGTTTTTTTAGTTACATCATCCTGACAGATAGGCTATCCTTCTGACAGCTGTTTGTTTTGTATATTTGTGCTATTTTGCATCCTTTTGCATTCTGTGGAATTTGGTGAAATCAGTGAGGTAACTGAAGAGGAAGAGATTTTACTACTGAGAGGACAATGGGAATGCAAGAAAAGGAGGTGGTTACTGCGTCTATTGAACCAAACAAGGGAGCTACACGGTGATTATGTTGTGGTTCAACATTTTTCAGACGCAGGGACTCATAGAACTCCGGTAAATATGTCAGAGAGGCTCACAGTGACTGCCCGCCACATTACGCGACAAAATACGACGGTGTCCGAGACTTAAAAAAAATGTCCACATGCGTGACATGAAAGCAAAATGCCGAGCAACACTTCTTTTAAGTTAAACGTACGTCATTTCTGTCGAGTACACTCATCAAAAGTGTTGAGTGCCCCACCATAAATCAGGCTTCAGTGTTTCATTTCCCAACATAAAGTTCAAAATGTTGTCAACAGAGTCCTTTTCCATGTTGCCAGGGGTAAAATTCTGGTGGACAAATACTATCAAGGTTTTCCTGCAGAATGAAATGCTAAAACCCATAAATTGTATATATTATGACAGAGCAAGGACTCCAGTCGGATATTTGTGCTGTTTAATATTCTAAATCTGACCATTAATAAACATATGAGTGTGTCACCTGGAAAGGTGGGGCGTGTGTGTCGTGGTCGGGGGCTCAGCAGGGGCTCGCTGCCCGTGCGAAACACTGGAGAGATGGGTGCGGGGCCAGTGTTCTGTGACTGAGTGTTCTGTGGGACACCTGGAGAAGTTGAGAGATAAAACAACACAGTGTCATGAGGAGGATTCTGAGTTTTCTATGTGTTCTCATGATGGTTTAGCTCTACACTTTAATACCTCCTCAAATCAATCCTGGAAAAACAATATAGGCTGACCCTGCAGGAGAAGACTACGCTGACCACAAATGTTGCTCATATTTTTGGTGTTTTACAAGAATATGAAAAACAGCATTGCAGCTCATTTATAATCAATGAGGCAACAGATCTTTTGTGGCTGTACTTAACTTGTTTAAACTTCTATACGCAGCACATTCTCTCATCTTTTTTTATCTGTGTTTCCTGAACAGTGCATATTAGCAGAGGGAAAACTAGTTTAGCTGTTTGTACAAATTGGCAAAGAAAGAAAAGGAAAATGCATCATTAAATATTCACTCCATGTCAACTGCCAGTAAATATTAGCATTTAAATACATTTATCAGTGAATTTCACGCTTCAGGGTTACGAGCTGCTTTGACAAAAATAGACCTGGCGCGTAAATATAGATAATTGGAAAGAGGAGCCCCACATGAGCCGTAAGCAAGACACTCTGCTGCATGACAGCACAGTGACAGGAATGACAGCAGTTTGTCTCCAGCAGCCACAGAAGACGTGCATCCAGTGGACAGTAGACAGACGTGTGTATAATGTACCTGTTCGCAGGTTGCTGTCAGATTGTGCAGACTGAAGTGAAGGCCTGCGTCCAACGTTCTCCAAGTTAGCAGGCTGACTTCCACTCCTGCCATGCGTAAAATAAAATTAATGAGTTTATTTATTTGCATTTTTATGCATGCAGTGTGTTTCAGCGCTACATTTTAACAGACTCCCTCCCACCTCAGCAGTGGATTGATGACCTGCAGTGTGTCATTGTGTGCAGAGCTGAAGCTGCGTCTTTTGTTGGCCTCATTGTGTCCTTCTCTCCCTGAACCTCTACTGCTGCTGCTGCTTGTAGACTCCGAGTGTTGCTCAGTGATGACACGTAGAGGAAGGGTCCGTGTGATTGGGTGAAAGATCACAGCGCCCGAGGCCTGAGAGATGGGCCGACGCCCGCCCACATAGAATCGGATCAGAGCAGGAACATTGTCAAAGCGATCCTCCTCAAACTGGAACAGCTCCCGAGAGTAGCCCTGTCACACAGATGGAGGAGCACACATAATAAATCAGGCAGAGCCTTTAAAGGAGTAGTCCAACAAAAATTTTTCAGACACTCAACTCCAAGAGACTAGAAAGGTGGCTATTATAGATGGCAGCTTGGCGAAGATCAGCTTGGGTTCATAGCAGTTACAGTGGCGACCCAAAGTCGCAGGAACATTTTTAAAAAGCATCAAAAAGTCTATTATGCTCAGTATGTTCCAAACAATCATCTCCTCATCAATTTCTGCCTCAGTTTCAGAGCTGTAAGGGGGCAGTATTACATAGAGATAGTGTATGTACAATGTGTATTTTGAGACTGTGAGTATTTGGAACGTACTACACATAATGATCAACGGCAGAAAAGTGGATTATACACCAGGTGTGATTTGAGAAGTTCTGATGTTAAAATTTTTTTTTTTAATTTGTCTTGACACTGGGTTCCTATTGGAGTCCATTATTGTAACTGCTGTGAATCAAAACTGTCTACAGCTGCCAAGCTACTGAGGTATTTGAGCAACCTACAATGGATGATTGTTTGATGTACAAGATAGAATGTTCTGCACAGAAAATGTATTTACAATCTATTTCTTTAGGATTCATTTTCCAATTATGCAACTAATTGTTTAGTCTAGAAAATGTCAAGGGGGATGAAAATGTCAGTCATCAGTCCCTAGAGCCAAAGTGACCTCTTCAAATTGCTAAAAATCAACACTAAAAAAACCCCAAAAGACTAAATTAACAGTAATATAAATAAAAAAATTCTCACATTTAAGAAGCTGAGACCAGTGAATGTTTGGCACTGTTGCTCAATTAATTAAATTAAAATTTACTGATTATCCCCCACTTGCCATACATTACATAAACACACTTTTTTGGGACGAAGGATCACTCGTATGATCTTAAAGTGCATTGGCCCATCCTTCCAATAGCAGCTCAAAACGTAGTCCCCAGGCGCGGAGCTCGAGTCTCGCACCAGGAAGTCTCCGTCCCTCTCAAACAAGGACTCTGCAGCCTGGAGAAAAGGCAGTAGGTTAAGGTGGTCAGCATTATAACCTTCATGATTGAGGATTTATTGCAAGACTGTCGTATAAGACTGCGTTGGTTTTAGCTATGTGTACCTCATGAACGGGCAACTGAGTTTTAGAAACTGGAGACACCAGCTGGTTAGCTTATCTTAGCATAAATACTAGATACAAGAGGAAACAGCAAGCCTGGCTCCATCCTTAGGGAACTAAATCTCTCTACCAGCTCCTCTTATGCTCACTAATTAATACATTATCTAATAAATGACAGGGCCCCTAACTATTTTTCAGCTGGAAGCAGTGACCTCCTTGTGTTTCTGCTGGTTGCCTAGCAACTCCAGGGTGATGGCAAGGCTTTATTTTAATCTTAAGTGAGCTTTAGAGGTGCTGGCAGATGGATTTAGTTACGTATGGATCGAACCATGCTACTTGTTTCCCCCTGTTTACAGTCTTTATGCTAAGCTAAGCTAACTGGTTGCTGGCTCCAGCTTAGTATTTAATCGTACAGACCTGAAAGTGGTATTGATCTTCTCATCTAACTCTGCACAAAAGCCAATAAGTGCATGTCCCAACTATTAGTCAATTAGTTCCTTTATGATGATACATTGCAGGACTGACTTTCGCCTGCGAAAGTGAAAGTAAAAAACCTACCCCAGATTCACTCTCATTTGGCGTTTCTCCTCTCTATATTTGCATTGTTCAGCTCTGTGTCTGCTGCTTACTGTCTGGCACCTGGTTGCTACAATTTTATAAACCCCCTACCTCTCCTGAGCGCTGTGGGGGTAATCACCCATAAACGTCACGAGCAAAGAAAATGAGAGCAAAGTAAGAAAATACAGGCACACACACTTCTACTGGGTCATAACTGATGATTGAGAGGGATTAATTCTGTATGAGTCTAGACAGTGTTTTTTAAGAAAATCCTGTATAGTATATTTTTGATATACTTTGTGTAAATACAGCAAGAATAGTATGGTCTATTGAGCACCTCTCTGCTCAGTGGTCCGTGGTACCATGCATGGCTCCTCGGGTCATCAGTGCTGAGCTTCAGCTCCTCCTCCAGCTCCTTCTTTAATGAGTCCATGTCTCTCCGACCACCAAACACCTACAAGACACACAGCAGGAGCCCAGCAGAGACTATAGTTATTCCGTGTGTTTTCTCTGCTCATATTTTCAGTGTTCGAGGATACAAAGGAAATTCTGTAGAAAGAAAGAGGCAGCTATAGTGGGCTAGAGAGGGCTGTGTGCTTAACCTCTTACCTTCAGCTGACTGAGGTATGCGCTGACAATCCTCCTCTTGCTGAAAAACAAGAGAGGAGAGGTGATTTGGAGCTACTTAACTCAACCCCAGGGAGCCACAGATGACGGTGCCATGTTTTTTCTTTGAACACGAACAGTACAAGGATGGAAGGCCACTGCCAAGGTCTGGATCTGTCATTAACACCACACAAAAACTGAGGGACTTTTAATAGCCTGCCTCTTTTCCCTCCTTCCTTCCTCCCAAAGCTTCCACCTTCCTGCCTCTGTAAACACACGGCTAACAGATGAACAGCTCAGGGAACTCACAGCAGGGCTCAACTAGATAACTCCCTGCCATCTCATGAACTGTTATCCTAGCAAGTCCACATCTATGCCTCCCTGTGTGTGTGTGTGTGTGTGTGTGTGTGTGTGAGATTGTGTGTGTGTGTGGATGGAGGTTAGCAATGTGTAACAAATCATGTGTTCAGGATTGCTGGAGGGATGTGCTCAAACAGCGGTGTGTGATGTGTACTTGTTTACCCTGCTTTGACCCTGAATACAACTATTAACATCCACTGAAGCACAACACACACACACACACACACACACACACACACACACACAACAGATTTTTAGGGAGGAAATACTGGATCTTTTACTACATAAAATCCTAAAATATGGTCTAAAAAATATCCACCACATATAAGTTTTTAACTGTGAAATGTGAAGTCACCCGAGGTTGTTAAAACCTCCAAACATCAAACTCAGACAGAATGACAAGAAGATGACCTTGGTGTCTTCAGTGGCTCTGTAGCTATGGCTGAGCTAAAACCCAAGGTTGTGTCTTCAAGTTCTGTGTTTTGTCTAGTTCTAAAGACATTTAGCCTTGAGAGGGCTGGAACAAGGCATTACTCGTGTAAAAAAAAAAAAAAAGATGTTATTAAATTAGTTGCCAATTAATTCTTTATTGATCGACTAATCTTAATTGAACAATCGTTTCAGCTCTACTCTACAATACTATCCTGCGCTTATAGTGTGTTGTGTACAGTTTACTTACTGACCTAACTAGACATGTAAAGTGTTAATGAGTATCTAGAAAAGTACTCTGTAAATAAAATGTATTATTATGATTAAAGTAATGCATTATATTGAGGTTTCAACCATGTTCATCTACCAAACAATTCAACACCACCACAAACTACAGCATCCAAAATGATCACAAATGTTAAAACAGCACCTCTTTAAAACAGTTTCAGCTACAGCTCAACATGATAACCTTCATAACATAGCATTTATTGAAGTTGTGTTGTGTCAAACCAAGTTAGGGATATTGAGGTACATGTACTTTTAGTGAGTATTTCTGTTTCCTGCTAGGCTACTTTAAACTCTACAGGCAAACACTGTACTTTTTTTCTCAACTACATTTATTTGTTCATTTACTGATTACTTTGTAGATTCAGATTAACAACATATAATATATATGCTAATATCATTAATGTATTAAAAACAAGATTAAAATAAGATAGAAAACATACGATTAGGTTAAAATCATTGATCCCCAGGGGGAAATTCACATGCTAGTCATCAGATAAAATTTGTGAGATTGGCTCTACCTTTACCAGCTTCAACATTAAAGCGATGAACACATTAATGCATCAATAATCATAATTAAATAATATAAAAGGCTATGCATTATGCTGAAATGAGCCATTCTGCAAGGTGGGTACTTTTACTTTTGGTACTTATTTTGATGCAAATACTTGTCTAAAACTTTGAATGTATGACTTTTATATGTCACAAGTATTTTTACTCAGGTATTGCGACTTTTGTGCGACTTAAAGGAATACTACACCCAGAAAATTACTATCTGTAAATCAGTCATGCCATGTGACCTTGACCTTGTGAAGAGAACTTTGTTTTTCTTACATGCCTCCACAGAAAACGGCTGACATATTGATTTATTGATTGATTGGGGACCACATTTAACAACAGCAGAACTATATCATAACATCTGTTTACAAACTCTCACACAATTCATGCAGTATAATACAAGTCTCATTTATCTAGTTGTATGCTCAGTGCTTGTCATACACTTGCATTTTCACTAAAACTATTTCAGACTAAACTTATCTGAATATATACTTCCTTCAAAGCCAAACTCCAATACTAAGGTTTTCTGGCAAAAACGCTTTTGTTTTGGAAGTACAGAGCAACAACTCGATAAACGAGACTTGGATTATACTGCAGGAGTTGTGTGAGAGATTTTGTAAGCAGATGTTGTGATATAGTTTTGCTGTTGCTAAACTGGTCCCCAATCAATCAGTAAATCAATATATTTGACATTTTCTGTGGAGGAAAGCAAGCACAACAAAGTTTTCGTCCTGAATTCAAGGTGACAGGGCATGACTAATTAATTGACAAATGGTCTTTTTTCTTTTGGTAAGTATCTTTTAACTACAAAATCTGAGTACTTCCTCCACCATTAGGTATCATTGGTGTGCCAAAGGCAACCACTGAAGCTGTATGTTCACAATTAAAAACACTAATGACAGCTACAACAGACACATAAATACACAAACATCCAGAAACATAACAGCTTTAGGGGGTTTTATGAGGTAAGAGGGTGCAACATCCTGTTTGAGGGGCGTTGGCCCAGTACACAACAGAAACACCTGTGCAATGTGCTGCAGAGCCACTTTTGAGAAATGCAACCTGACACCTCATGTTTCAAACTACTTTAATAAGCTTCATCATCTCACTGTTATTCATCTATGTAATCTGATTCCTCAAATCTAATAGCTAACGTTACTGTAATATGATTTGCTGGTCTAACTTGGAACATAAAGGCTTCAGAGTCAGTATTGTGCAACAGGTAGTTAAATAGCCACAGGTAAGTAACGAGCAAGAAACACCCAAAGCACCAATGTCGACGTTTTTGTTCTAAAAAGACTAAAAGTGGGATTTTAAACGCTTCATGTCAGATACAGTAATAAATGTTTGTAAAGCGCTGCACACCAAGTTAAATCAACTCTCAACAAACGTTGTCTAAAACCTAACTGACGTTCGTAAGTCTCGCGGTAATTAAAGTTAACCGTTGTTTTAAACCGTTGTGTTCCGGGCGGTCAGCGGTCCTACCTGTCAGTCCTCGTCACAGCTCGCTCGTCCCGGACATGTTTTACGGTTTGTGGTCCAAACTAACACCGCCAAACAACAGCTGAGGAATTGTAGTGTTCAAGCCGTCTCCGCGCCGGTCCCTCCCAGCCCCCCTTTCTCCTCTCCGACCTCCTCCCTGCGCAGTTTCGGACGAGTTCACACAAGTTCTCCCGAGCCCTCCTCCTCCCCCCCGCCCCGGGCCCCGGTGCTGAAACGCCGCTATCTGCCTGGCATTCCTCGGATACCGACACAGGCCGAGCTGACACATCACCTGGCTACAGTCAGCATTATATGGTAGGTAGCTGTACAGGGAGGCACAAGACCACAAACCCCACATGTGGTATTGATTCAGTCGCTTGTGACATGTCGATATCACTAACTTTTTATTACACATACTGAGAGTTATTGCCCAACACACACTGTTCCCAGACTAGGACTGGTTAGTCCACGAAAGCCACACCAGCTCTCACCAAATAATCTTTGAATAATCAATAATTATCTGTTAATTAAATGTGTTCATCCATTAACGTTCGTTAAAAAGGCTGCTTGTACCTGTGACAGTGGGTCAGCGCATTGATATTTACGTGTAGTGCGGTCAGGTGAGTTATTCTCCCCAGGCTCATCAGCCAATCAGAGTAGAGAGACAGAACTATTTAACTCATTGAGATCCACATGTTTGGTTTACAACCTCAGGGCCTTTTAGCATTCAGCACTTTCTGACTGGTGAATGGAGATGTGCCTGAACTTGACAGCCAGCCTCCATTTATACACTTACAGCACTTGTTATTAGTATAAGTCAATTATGTATGAAAGGAAACAACCGTTAAAGCCAGATTAAAGGGTAGGTTTGCCTAAATTACAATAACCTACAGTATTGTTCCACTTACCTCTTAATCATGAAGATAATTATGGGTTTTAAGTGCAACAAAAAAGGACATGAAAAATTAAATGGCAGAGGGCTTAGTCGGGATGTCCTAATCATGTTTTGTACCCCTGATCCCAATATCTTTTTCCCCCATTGCCTAAAGTACAGCTGTGCAGTACAAACTCTGGCTCCAGTAAAATTTTAAATATGTTTGGCAGCTGAATTGCTCTGCATTATAACTTGGCCTTTGGTATGTTTTTATATAGGTCCCTGTCCACCCTATTCCTAGCCCCCATGATACCTTACTTGAACTGAACCCGGTGATTTCCAATGGTAACAGTATGTTTACAGTACTCTGTTCTTCTTTCCAAGAGCAATTGGGAAATAAAATGTTGAACACACCACCTGTTATAGCTCAAACGGGATGATGTGATCATACCTCTGCCATCTCTGACAGCCATCTCAAAGCAACCGAGTACGCTAGCAATTAGCTTACCTTGTTCCGTAAAAATATTGTTAACTTTAACATGGCCTGAGCTAGCTAAAGGTAAACATCTGCTCCTTCTAAAGATGATTTATGATGACTTATTAAGAGATACTAACACATTCAGCAAACACTTAACATAATTCAGTATTAATAATTGTAGCTCCATGTAAAGTGAATAAATGTGATATTTCCCAGCTAATCCTCCACTCATCTGTGTTAATGACGCAGTTTACATGCTTTTTTTTTATAACTTCTGATATATTAAAAACTGAGTGAAACATTTAGCTGAATTTAGTAGCAGACTTTAGTAATAGTAATATAAAGTAGTAGCCTAATAAAAGAAATAACTTTTGGCATTCATTTTTTTATATGATATAAAGGAAGTACAGTAAATCAGTAACACATTCTCAGCCCTAATGACTAAATACATATTTCAAGGTAAGTTGCGGAGTTAATTTTATACAAGCAATCTTCTAATGTAGGTTCAGAATGAAGTCAGATGGGGAAAGACAGGGATATTATGTACTGACGTTGAGTGACGGACCTGTCAGTCTAGGTGTCATTCTCCTCTGCAAATTCTGATTTAAAACTTTTTTGCTATGTCTCGTGAAACTCTTGTGGTTTTATTTCTCATATCAATGGTACCTTTGGCAACAGGAACGATCCCTTTTTGTTCTGGTTACATGTTCAACACACAGTTGCTGAAGACAAAAAATTATCTTAGACATTTTAGAAAATGCTAAGTTAACATTAGTTAAATATTTGTTGAAAAATAAATCAGTATTTGCTAAACTAAAATGAACCAGCGTTGGCAGTTAACCACCAAGAGTAGCCACTGGGACTAACCACAGACAGTCTATGGGACCAACTACTGCTACTTCCGCTATCTCACTGGAAGTTGTGCCCATAATCATTTCTACAGTAGTGCCCTCAGGAATAAAGTTGATAGTATTTCATACACCTCATACACATTATTTAATGAAATGTTTGACAGAACATTGTGTAAGTAAATTGTTAAGCAAAATACCAAATATTACCTTGTTCTAGCATCTTCTGAGGATTCACAGTAAACTAATATCCAGTATTGGGGAGTAGTTAACTACATGTAGTTTAATTACCAGTTTAACTATAATTTGCTGTAGGCCTAGTTGGGTGGCAGTGTGACTACATTCAAATCTCAATATCTTTGGGTCATGTAGTTATCTGGTTAATTTCGAACTACATATTCATAGTAGTCCAAGTGTCATTATGTTTTTTGCCATACAACATGGCACAATGCCACAGCTCATCGGCCACAGTTGTCATTCAGTGACAATCACCTGCTATTTGACTAATATCAGAGACCACTGGTAAACCAAGATGACCCACATTTTGATTCATTTCCTGTATCTGTCATGTGGGTTTTGCCACTGCCCTGCCGCTTTAGGAGACAAGTAGCAGCCCTGAGTCCATTCATTTCAATGGGAAAAGTGCGTGTGAGTACAGATTTTGATCGTTTCCTTCACCCCATTGTCACTGAGGTAAATATGGGACCCATTTTTCACAAGCCCCACCTTTCCTTAACATTCTAACATGGAAATGGCATTTATTTCAAATAGACAAATCAGGAGAAAATTTACTTTGTGTGAGACATGTCTGTGTTTTAACAACATACTTAAGATCAAGCAACAACTGATGTGATCTTACACTCCGTTGATGTCAGACATTAAGCTAGCAGATAAAAATGAGCGGCAAAGTAAGGACCAAACACTTAATTTGTACTGCATATAGTGTTGTGTTAGTTTAACTCAGATTTCATCCATCCATACAACATTTACATCACTTTCAAACAAAGTGGGGTCATTCCAGGGAGAGATGACCACACCTGGTAAGGAGACTGGAATTGTTTCGTACCATTGGCACAGCTTGTAATGCATTATCCTCTGTTATAGAGTGTCTTTGCTATCACATCTGGTCTGCGACCAAGATGTTTGTAATGGAATTTAATTTCTCCAGAAATTTAGCATATTCATGATTCCACCCCAACAGCTGCTCCTTATTCTCTTCTTAAAACACAACCTCGGACTGCCTAGATGAGGATTTGCCTACCCTAGTCCCTTAATCAAACATACCTTCAGTTTACTCAGTGTCAGTACAGTTGTAGCTCCATGTAACAATATGATATTTCAGATTGTGATAACCTCCTGTGAAGTAGTTTGGATGTAGTTTAACTACTTTTGGAAACTAGTTTAACGTTGACAAGCTAAACATTTTGAGAGCAGTTAAGATAACAACCTTTCACTGTGAAGTAGCTCGTAGTTCTACTGTAGTTTCCCCAACACTGCCAATATCTTTAGGTTTTGCCATGTTAGTAAGACAAAAGAAGATAAGAAGTGGAGCATTGTTTCTGGAAAGACAAGTTTCTGCTGAGGCAATGAAATGTAAAGTTTTAGTGCTTTCAGGATCATAAACTGAATTTCATTCACTCCCATTTCATTGTGGAGGCAGCAGAAATCTGAGGTTTGGATATCTCCAAACTCGATAACACACAGAACCGAAACTATCTGCATGCTTTAATGGTGCTGCTGAAAGTACTTTAGTGGTAATGCTGAAAGTGAACCTGCATCAAACAGTCTTCTTTTAAGGGCTCGGACCTCAAGATTAACAGCTTTCAAAGACACACTCGTCTTTGTCACTGAGTCCTTGACTTCTCACTGGAGGGGAAGTGAGACCAAAATATCAAAGTCCCAAGGTGTGTTGTTTACTATGTTAGTCATCAAAAAGCAGCTGGTCTTCTGGTTGCTGAAAGTAATTAAAGTAAAGACAATGATTTTATTTTATTTCCCTGAAGGATTTTCATTCATGTTGTCTTTTCAGCCTGTCGCCCAATTATTGAAGACACAGATTTCACCTTACAAACTTTGACATACATTTTATGGCGCACTGGTTAATTATTAGCCAACCTGGAGAAAGTAGATTACACACACACACAAACACGCATGCAGTCGTGTTCTTTCACACACACAGACACATACACACACACACACACACACACCACACACTGGAGGTCATCTTACCTGCGTTTGGTGTCCTGACAGTGCTCCACCTCACTGATAGTGTTGTCCTCGTTCAGGGGGCGTAGCTGGGAGCAGGAGGCGGAAAGGCGGTGCTTTTTATCAGAACGCTGGAGGCGTGGCAGGACACTATTACGGAACAGATCCTTCCTCGGCTTCACCTGCAGGAAATGGTATAGTGTGCATCCTGGAAATGCTAATTGCATTATCTTGTAAAAAAGGGGCTGGAGGTGTTACAGGTGATGACTGCTGTTTTGTGATGCTATGTAGCGTTAACATAGTGGTCTCACCAGATCCATAGACGATCCTAGGGAGTACTTTCGGCTCACCCTGCGCACCACTTTAACACCTAGGTGGACAAAAGAACATTTTAAAGGAATAGCTTGTCATGTCAGAAATATGCGTACCTGCTGTCATAAAAAGTAAAAGAAGAGAAGATCCTTACCACTCTCATGTTTGTCCGGTAAATATGAAACTGAAACAAACACGATATAACATCTTTATTAGTAAACTTTAGAAGTGGTGGTAGTTTTTGTTACCTTTGCTAGCTTTTCTACCTGTTTCCAGTCACACAGCTATAAGCATATTTTCTATGTTGAACTATTCCTTTCATTGGTGTGCATGGATAAGCATATACAACATACTTTAAGTTGTGACATCATCATGTATACTCTCTAGATGTTCATATTTAACTTCTTCAACTTCTTCAAATTACACAGAGCAGGAACAAGCCATTAAACACCCCAATACATTTTGATATATAGTGTTTTGACTTGATAAACAGTTGTGCATATAGCATGAATGATTTCAACAGATACTGCTCTCTGCAAGTTGAGAAGGATAATTAAAAGATAAGTTTAATTTTAGGCTTGTTTCATAACACAGATTTGAACATATCAACATTTAAGTAATCAAATATCCAAGATGAGTATGTAATCCATATCTGCTGCAAATAAAAGGTAAAAATTAAGTGCAAATAATACTCACAGTCTGCACTTAAACCTTAAGCGTAATGAGTCTAAGTTATCTGTGTGTTTGATGCCATGTGTGAGCATGTTCACATGTCATACTGTGTCACTGTGAGCAATTCACTAGCACTGGATGACACGACTGAAATCTATATCAAAATATTAATAAATACAATTTTCCATTATTAATATGGTTGTATATAGAACCAAAATGCTTTTTTAGTTTCCGAGTGAAATGTGTGTGTGACACTTAGCATGTTCATGTTTCAAGTAGGCCTACCGAAAGCTTATATTGAATGTCTGGACAGATTCATAAACCTCCTTACTCATTTTTTGTTTGTGTTTCACATAAAAATTGCCAATTTTAGACTATTTAATTTAAGAAAAGTTTTACATCAGCAACCCTCTGAGGCTATGGAGGAGCTAAATGCTAACATCAGCATGCTAACAATGACAGTGTAAACACGCGGATGTCAAGCAGGTCTAATATTTACCATGTTCACCTTAGTTTGCTTATTAGCAGTAAAAACAAAGCACAGACTGATGGGACTGACATTAGTTTTGTAGTTTTGCAGTTATGTAGTCATAAGGGAAATAATTGGACAAAGTTTTGACTTCATGATGAAACTAAAATTATTGTATCATTCTGAAACAAAGCAGTGGACCAACCAGTTGTCATTCATAGATAGCTGCTGCTGTTGTTGAAAAAAATGCTTATATTTCTAAAAGTAAGGAATCAAAATAAGTATTGTTTTGGTATCTGTACCGAAATTCAGATATTGTGGTGGTGCTGGACTAAAAAAAGTTACGATAGGATTACAGATAGATCCCAGGCCGAGATATAAATATGTATCACAACATCGAAATATATGAGGTTAGTCGCAACTTTGTAGGGCTTGGATACAAAACAATACGTTTCCACTTAATAAACATTTAATCATAACATTTCTTGAAACAGTTTGAATATCGATATTGTTGTCCAGCTCTTGTGTGCATGTGTGCTCGCATGTAGCCAGTGAGTGTCACCAGAGTGTGGATCCAGTGTCTGTCGGTGTCTTGAAAGCTGATTGAGGATGGTTTCTCTGTGTGTTGCATCCTCTATTCCTGCATCCTTCAGCTCTCCATCCGTTACACTCAACAAACCCTGGACAGAAAAACACAGGGAGGGGTAGAAAAGGAACAAAGAGTAATTGAGGGTTATGATAATTGACACAGAGAACAAAAGAAAGAAAGAGATATCAACAAGCACATGCAGATGCATTTCATATATTAACATACCTCCAGACCATAATATTCACTCTCTAGTGTCTTAGTGTACTGGGGCAGGCCGATTTGTCTCAGCCACCAGGCGATGGAGCGATTATTCATGTCTGAACAGCAAAGCAGAGACGATACTGATTACATACCAACACACATGCACACACACATGCTTGTACATGTTTTTTCTTAACGAGTTCCTGAGAAAACTACTAATGGAAAAGTAGTGTGACATCAGCTTACTTTTAGAAATCAACCACCCAGAGTCACAAGCAGAGAGCTCTTGTGTTGTTTGCCTTGCAGCAGCTACAGTATGTAACACCTACCTGTTTGCAGGGTCCACCGAGGCACTCTGGGATTTTACTTCTCTCCTTCTCCTTGTAATATTTCTATCTCATAATGCCTCTTTCTTTTGTCACTTTCCCCCTTTTTTCCTTCCTTCTTAGTAGCTGCTTTCATCAGAGTTGTAACCTCTGTCATTAAATCTGTCTCTTACTTTCTATTTGTGGTAACAGTGGAAGCCCGCTCCCCCTCAAACCTGCAGGGTCTCTCAAAAAGCCAATCAGATTGTACTGTGGGAACACAGTACCCCACAGAAAACAGCAAATCACAGCATAGGAATTAGCATGAGCTCTCAGGAGGTGGAGAGCGCAGGCTGGGGCATGTCCTGAGAGAAAGATAGAGTTCTGAAAAACAAGAAGGGGGGATATAAAAATGTGAGACTGTTAGGCAGCTGTCAACATGTCAAGTCAGAGACAGACATGCATGCACGTTGGTGTGTCTTGTAGCTTGTCTGTCCAGGCAGTATGTTAGGAAATAAAGTATCTGCAGAAAAGATGGTCATGTGCGTAAGGGTGACACCTAGTGCTGAAGTAAGAGGTGACGCAAGCCTTTTTTTCTCAGGTGATTTAAAGGGGCACTCCACCAATTTTACACATAAAGGTCAATTTACTCATAATGACGATGACAGCTCAGCCTGAATTAAGTTGTGTTATGTCTCATGAAAACAAGGGTTATTGAATTTGAAAGATGTGGGTGTTAAGTAGGAAGGAAGTGTGTAGCAGGAGATGCTGTGGAGCATTATGGGTAATGTAGGATCAAGCTTTTTTTGAGCTCATTGCGTCCACTGCTTCAGAGTTTACTATTCTGTTTGTTTAAAATCTATTTCTCACAAGTAACACGATTGTCATGATGTGCAACACTATCCAGGGTGTCTGCAGGTCTTTAAAAAGTCTTGAAAGGTCTTTAATACAATTTTATAAAATTGAAATTAAAATTAAAAAAAAAAAAAATTAAAACACAAATTTAAAGGAGCTATATGTAAGAAATCTAAAGCAAATAGTCGTAGAATCCTCCTAATATGTCACAGACACTAAGGAATAATGTTCATATAACATACTGATCTCACCGACAACAATAGCACAGCCAGAATATTTGCATCTAAAAAAAATTTTTGCAGTCTGCAAATCATGTTTATGTTTTGAATTTGTGTTTTGGCCTGTTGCTTCACCCACCGCCGTCTACCAGTCACACAGTCAGTAGAGTCTCAGCATCAGTTACAGTTACGACTGAGCTACAGCAGCACGGCAAGCAGCATTAGCTTACTATGTCCCCAGTACATTTGGCCACATTCTTACATACAGCACCTTTAAATATAACACAATCCAGGGTGTCTGCAGGTCCTTTAAAAGTCTTAAAAGATCTTAAATACAATTCTGTAAATTTAAATTTAAATACAAAAAAATGAAATTAAAAGTAAAAATTTGTATTAAGATTTAAAAAAGAATTAAAAGAATTTTGAGGTCTTCATTGCCCCAAACATTTTATCTAATTTATTTTATTTATTAATTTATTTATTTTTTATCAAAATGAGTCATGATCTTCTGCATAAAGTCCACATTTTTGATGTTACAAAACTTTAAACCTACTGTCTTTTTGCTGTATACTTCTACTCATCTGTCGGCAAAATGTAGATTAACTTAACTCACTCTAATAACCACAGTTGTATATTAAACCTACCTCATCATGGGACGACTAATGCTACTTTTTATACTTACTTGCAAAGCTCTATTAAGAAAAAGCTGATTTGTCCAGAAATTTGTCTAAAATTTGGCTAAAAAAGTATTGTCAAGAGTTCTTAAAGCATTAAACGTAAGTGTCGAAGTGTCGATACACACTGTAAATCACTGGAGTGCCTCTTTAAGAAACAATCCTCAATCTGGAAACCTGCTTTCAAAGCTCCAGAAGCTGAACTTTAGCTGTGAAGGTGATGGGTGAAAGTGAAAACACAACCTCCCCCTTGACCAAAGTTTAATGTATTATTAATGATTTCACCTGCCATTCCTTATTCTTGTGATAATGATGTCAATATGATGTTTTAAGGAAGATGCAGGGAACTGAAAAAGTTTGTGTCATATGACTCATACACAGAAATAAATAAAACATTTTTCCCGCTCCTCAATCATGCCTATAAATGCTGCCCTTTTAAATATTATGCATCAGTGGAGGAGTATCAGCACACCCTTTCCTCTGCTAGTGACTGCAGTAACGTTAAAATAATGTGCCCTCAATATGCTCTACCTCTAACACAGCAACATATATTTTCAGTCCATGCAGAATATCTATACAATTTCTGCAATGTAACTAGCAGCATTCAAAGTAATGTAGAGGACTAAAATGTACAATCTTTGCTTCTTAAGTACAAAGTAGCGTATAATGGAAGTAATCAAAAAAGGTAAAAGTACTTCAGAAATAGTAAATGTACCTAGTTGTATATCACAACTGCTGTCTCCCTGTCAGACATGAGAACTTGACTGAATTACTGATATCACTACTTACCTACCACTAAATAAGTGACTCACAGAGCTCCAGTTTGAGGTGTTACATGTTAGGGAGTTTTGATTGTAGAGATTCTTAGCTGCGGATCCAATTATGTGCCCACCTCCTTGCAAAATCACCACTGGGTGCTGTCAGTGTCCGAGCAGCTGCTACATTATTCATTGTGCAGCTCCAGGAATTTTCTTTAAATGATATCGTGACAGCAGTCGGTCTCTTTGCTGCTCAGCGTCAAGACAGACTTCACACATTAGATATGAGCTGAGGATTTTATTTTAGGATTTCCCTTTAAGTACTGTAAAAAGCCTTCTTTTGTTATTCATTCTTACAGCATTTTAGAGACATTAAAGTGGATCTTTGTAAAGAAAGTTTCACCTTGATGCCTCTAAATTGTGCACAACACTGCCACAAACCTAAATAACTTGCACATGCATCAACTGCCTCTCTCTAATTAGGCTATTCGACCACATTAAGAGTTTGTACAGGGTTCTGTCTAAAATTTGTTGCGGTTACGACACTTTTTTTTTTTGATACACTTGTGTTCTGTACCAAACACACACACACACACACACACACACACACACACGCACACACACACACACACACACACACACACACACACTCACTCCCATTCTATCTGATCTCTTGTACATACACAATACACACCATTTCACACAGAGATCAAACTTTGCTTGTATCACACGTAGCAGCAGCAGCAGCAGCAGCAGCAACAGCTTTGTGTGTGTGTGTGAGTGTGCATCCGTGTGTGTGAATGCAACTGTGAGGGTGCGTCAGAGGAAAAAGGAAGTTGCGGGATGAAGTTAAAAGTCTTCGACACAGTGCAGCTCTGCAGAACACCCACCACGGAAGAAAGGCAGAACAAGAGCGCTGAAGTCTGACAATGAGATAATGAAAGGAGGAGAACATCGAGAAAGAAGACATAGAGCTGCCGGGAGAAACTGAAGGTGAGAGCTGATTGTAATACTCATCCCACACTGATATAAGTTTTCTAGTGGAGCAGTGGCTTTTTTGATATTTTACTGGGTTTCAAGAAGGCCGCCTCAATATTTCACAAAAAGGACGGAGAGTGTGACTGCTCAGTGTTCACCATAGGCTAACTGATTTGCTACTGATTTGGTCTGATTCTTCAATATTTCAATATCCAGGCTCTATTTTACTATAAAAAGTAGAAGTTAAACTGTGACAGGGAGATTCAGAGCTTCTTTATTTATGTAGTGCAGGAGCATATGTCACACTTCAGGAGGTTTTTGTGTGAATTCAGACAAAGAATATACATTTCAATTCAGTGTGAACGCCACAAATAATCTAGAAACTTTATCCCTGGCTGTTCGTGAAGTTAACTCATCTCTGATTGTTTTGAGAGCGTTAACTTAAGATTTGACTGCCTCATTTACTGCTTTTGGGTGTTCTGTAGAACAATAATGATTACTGGTTGCTCTATGTGGTGTGACAAAATCCTGCCTCACATTCCATCCATCTATCTATTGTTCTATCTTTCTGACTGTCAGAAAACAAAGATGGAGTTGTGGCGGCAGTGTGCGATGTGGTTAATCGACTGTCGAGTCCTTCCTGAGAACCACCGGGTCACATGGGAGGGTGCACAGGTAAATCAGCCATGTCACACACAATACACACAACTGCACAAAAACACACAAAGTGTCTCGGTTCCTCAGTCTGATTTTGAGTGTGTGTGTGTGCACATTGCCAGGTGTGTGACCTGGCTCAGGCTTTGAGAGATGGCGTGCTGCTCTGCCAGTTGCTCAACAACCTGCTGCCTCAGGCTGTCAACCTGAGAGAGATCAACCTGCGCCCACAGATGTCCCAGGTAACACACATACACACACACATACACACCTTTTCCTGCTCCATTTCCATAGGCCATTTCCATAGTGACCAGGAGGCAACAGTAAATCCCCAAGGCTTTTAGATAGGAAAATACTACTGTGATCTATATCTGTTCACATCAGGGAAGCGGGTGTGGAAAGTGGCGGGGATGATGATGATGATGATGATGATGATGAAGAAACAAAGAGAAACAACTAGAAAGTACTCGCGCCATTATTGAACCCTAAAAGTAATGTTTTTCAAACCTCTAAAGCTCACTAATTAACACATCTCACCTATTATATGCACTGTCATATCTAGACTTTTTTTTTTTGTCTGTTAGCAGTAACATACTGTCGTCACTGCTGGGAAGTGCTCTCAGGCAAGAAATACCTCAACGCATAACTCCCTTGGAAACAAAGGCAGATTGTCGTGCTTACGTCTTGATTTTTATATGGATTAAACAAATGAGATATAATCTGTGGACAAAACCAAGCTAGCTGTTTCCCCCCTTTTCCCAATCTTAAAAGCCCCAGTGATATGGAAGTGAGAGTGTCTTTAGCTTATGTATTGTGATGTATTTCCCAGTGAAATGGAATATTTGAGCACACAATTAACAAGCGGGATTCAAATCAAATTTTTAGCATTTGCTCAGACCGCTAAAAATTTGCCAGGCTTAGAGTTTAGTGTGATACAGAGCTACAGCGGACGACTGGCTCCTCACACACTTCCCTTGCCGTCAGGAGGAGAATGAGGGAGAGATAAATGAAACAGGCCTCAGCTATGTTTCAGAAATAAAAACAAAGGTTTTGCCCGATTATATCCAAACACACGTCTTCCTATCTCTTTCTATATTGCTGTGTTAGCTACTACAACCCACAAACAGCTAAGTGCAGTTTTATGTGACCAGTGTGGTGAGCTAGTTGCCCAAAGTCACTCATTTTGTTGGATGCATGTTTTTAAGCGCCTCTGAGTGCAGGATGACTCATCAAATGTTTTAAACAATTTTAAAGAAACAGAAAAGAGAGGGATTTTCATGAAGAAATACTCTGATTCAGATTTGTTGACATGTGCTTGGCATGTAACAAGAGGTAAATGATCAATTAACAGAGGGGCACAGGATTAAGAATGTATTTTTCATTTCGTGAGGTCTTTAAGCTAAGCTAACTGGCTGCTGGCTCCAGCATATTTACCGTATAGAAGTGAGAGCGGTATCAACCTTCTCATCTGAGAAATCTTTTCTGAATATTCTTGTTCTGACCCTGGATCTGGTTCCACAGTAAAAACTGTGTTAATCATGAACTGTCTTTCATCAAAACCTGTTGTCAAGCTTTCAAGATGTCATGCTAACTAATAAACAAGCACTCAAGCAAACTGGATTGAACCTGAAGACGGGTTGTGTCTGAGAGAACAGAGATAATTAGAAGTCAGGGTATGTGCAAAATGTGAGATGAAGACATAAGAAAGACGGAGAACGAGAGAGTATGACAAAGAAGTAGAGACAGGCTGTCACACGGTTGTTTCAAGGGAAGTCCTCGATCACCTCTGATTAGACTCACCGCGATATCTTAAAGTGTCTGTGTGTGTGCAGGGGTTAATGTGCTTCAACACGTGCATGTGAAACTCTGGGAAATCCTATGAGGTCAAGAGTGGTTAAGAAACATCCGGTGATTAACAGAAGACGGGAGTCCACTCTGACGTGTACACACATGCTAACACACACACACACACACACACACTTGATGATATTACACAAGTTGAGGATCTTCCCTGTGCTCTTGCAAGGCTATGCTATGAGTTACCACTGTAGGGATATATATATATACATGGCTGTTTGCACTCCTCAAAGAGTGATGTGATGTGTGCAGCAGTATCAGTTAGAACTCAACGTTTCCCCTTTTCTCAAATTAGAGTTCCGCATTTCCCACTGCTGAACAGACAGAGACACAGAAAGAGCGAATGAGAGCAGCTGGTTCAGGAAGTTATGTAAAACTGCGTATGTCTGACCACCATGTCAGCAGGACTGCGCACTGCGCTCTCTATGGTTTCTTTTGTAGTTATATTGTACTTCTACCCTTCGTACTGCTTCTTTTAGAACCAGACATTTCTTTGTAATCGTTCATTGCTGTTCGTGTCCATGTGGTCGTTGTGGCTGAGCAGCATTTAAATACACTTTAATATGAAGTGTGAAGCATTTTTTGGTTTCACTTAATGTGAGAAAGTTAAAGGATCTGCTTGTTAGACAAACAGCAAAGCCAACATGATGGACAATAATACTTTCATCTTACAATGTGCAGCAATATGTAGAAAATCTGTTTGAAATCTGCTTGTTTTATATCCTTTATGAGGTTTATATGTGCCCATGTCTAGTGTGTGTTATATTCGTCTTCTATTTGTTTGTAATGCTTCTTTATTTTGTCTTCTTATTATGTCGTCTAATTTGTAGTTGTCAGGATTTTTTTAAAGGTTTTTATTTATGGTTTATCTTCCCATAGGTTTTGGTTTAGCATAGCCATGCTAGCAGCACCATGGTTGGTCCATTTTGGTCCAGACTGAAATGTGTTGACAACATTTAGATGAAATGGGTGAAAGTTGGTGAATGCCATACCTGTTAGTGTTGGAGTTAGTGTAATGTTGAAAAATCAACACCAATGTCACTTTCCAGAAATCATGACCTGGTTACTCCAGATAATCCACAGACCTTGTTGAGTTAGCAGTGGATGCACACTTCCTTCTGCATGGTGATCCAGTTGGAGGGTGTAGTTTGGTAGAGAAAATACTTCCAACATGAAACTGGTCACTACAAGGTCTGTGGATTATCTATTCAGTTCCCAGGTCATGATTTCTGGAAAGAGACATTGCTGTTGAGTTTTTCAAATGTATGTTTTGGGGGCTTTGAGCACCACAAGCTGAGTGCCATCTAGTTCCATTATATTTGAGAGAAGGCAGACATCTCTGCAGCTGACACTCCGACACTCAACTCCCACCAAAACAATCTAAACTGATAAATAGCTATGACAGATAAGAGGAAAGATATATGTACATTTTTTGTTTTGGGATAAACTGTCCCTTTAACATTGTCATTGTGTTCCTGTTAGCATGCTGATTTTAGAAACTCTGCATGGCTGTAGCATCTTGTTCTTTGGTAAAGGACTTAAACTATTGATAGATAATCAAAATTGTAGTTGTTAAATGTTGTGGTAATGAAATGATGAGCTTATCGTTTCAGTTAAAGTTAATTAACATTTGTGGGGGGGGTTTCAGTTCCTGTGCCTGAAGAATATCCGGACGTTTCTGGGAGTTTGTCAGGATAGATTTCATCTCAAAAAGAGTGAACTGTTCGAGGCCTTTGACCTGTTTGATGTTCGAGACTTCGGAAAGGTAATGCCCCACTACATCTATCTATCTATCTATCTATCTATCTATCTATCTATCTATCTAAGTGCCGTACAGTAATTATGAGATTGTGCATTCATACTCCAGTCATGATGGTAGAAGCCAGATGCATGAACAGAGTCCTGACTCCTCACTGCAGCTTGCAGACACCCACACAGCCCCAACAGGAAGTAGTTTGGTGATTTTATAATTTAGATGGCTGAGTGAACGAATTCTGTATCTCACAGTTCTCTTTCACTTTCGATGCAGTGCAGCCACAGCACTTTAGTGTGAACAAAAGGAGATTCGAAATTTGCACTTGTTTGATTTGTATGTACAGAGTAAGAGGAAGAGAGCCCAATGAGTCAACAAGAGATGGACCTCAACTTGACTGTGGGGTCTTTTTACAGCATTTGTTCTTTTTGTTAAGTTTGCAGCGTGTTACTGTCACTGAGCTTCTCGTTTCACTTTACTGCTTCGAGTCAGTGAGCCATTGCAATAAAATACAGTAAGTACAGGCGTGGTGTAATCTGAGCAGTGTAATTTACAGTGGTGGAAGAAGTATTCAGATCAGGATACTTTCAACCAGCTTTGTACCAACAGCGTGTGTAAATAAACTATGGTAAACTTCCCTTCATCTTACCAGCAACCAGTTCTCCCTGCTCATTTCTCAGCTCTAATTCACTGGATGATGTGTTTTGCATCATCCAGTGGCAGGCTTGGAAATTGAATCTTTTGTCCACCTGACACTGTGGCTGGTGGAATCCAAAATCTACCAGCTGCTCAATAGATTACTAATCTTTTTTGGCTGGTGAGGGAAGCAAATCTAGTAGCCACTTGCATATCTTATCAGCATTTGGCAGGTGGCTAGTGCTAATATCCAAACCTGTCCAGCAAATTTGTGCTGGCTCTAGGGCTGTTGCTCAAGCTACAGATTGTACTCCTGTGTTTTGCAATGCCCGCTACCACAAACACAAAGAGTTTAGATGTGGACAGAGAGAGAGACCTGGCCCTCTCGCAAACTCAGACCAAACTCTGATCAAACTGTAAAACTAAGCAGGGCTGATAAGTATGAACCAAGATTCTGTCACGGCATGGCCTACATCTCACCTAAAATGTTTTCAGAAATGTATTTTACTTTACTGTTTAATTGTAATTCAAGATTGTCTGTTACCAAGCTCGCATTACATCACCCACCAACAGGAGCTTTTATTGAACCGGTGTGGCGCAGTGCATTCTGGTAGTTGTAGGTTTCCTACCTCATGAATAAAAGCAAATGCTGCATCCCTTTTCTGTTTTCTCTGGTCATGTAGCACCAATTTCAAAAGTATTTGCATCTTTCTTCTAAATACACAGCCTAGTTTTAAGACCATGTTTCCAGCAGTGAAATACTTCTTTAAGTAAAGTCTAAGTAAAGTTGTAGTAGTACTTTGTACTTTGTATTTATCGTACAGACATGAGAGTGGTATCGATTTCCTCATCTAACTCTCGCCTTGAAAGCAAATTGAAGAATTTCCCAAAAATGTTAGATACTGTAATCAGTCCATTCAAATGTTTTTTTTTCTCTCTAAACTTCTCCCTCAGACTTTCACTTCTTGTCACAGCTTTCCTCCTCTCTCTGTCTTGAATGAAAGTTAAAATCAGACCAAAAAAGAGTACAGCAGCACTGACTGAGAGATGCGCTCCTTATTTGGACAGTATTTTTATTTCATATTACCAGAAGTGTGTTGGCAGGCCCACCTTCTTTTTATTTGTCTCTCTGAGAGAAAAGAATCTAAGTTCACAAGGCAGCTTTTGATTGATTTGGTTCTTACTGCCACTCTGGAGAAAGTTCCCAAATACAACAAAGTCAAAGGTGATTTTAGAGAGGTAGACGATATAAAACATTAAAACACATAACAGCCAAGTCCAGATAGGCAGCAATATTAGAGCTCACTGAAGTAAGTTACTGCCTAATCAGAAAAGACGATCAGTTTCATTTGGGCAGCCATGTGACAACTGCGAGTTTCTTTCTGGTCATATCTCTCATGAAATTGGCTCTCTGAGATCACTCATCGTGATACCGCAGTTCAGAGCAAAACCAGGTCAGAGAGAATTATTCAGCATCAATGTTTAAAGTGTGAAAAAGCTCTCACTGTTCATCTACCAGTCTGTGAATCTCTCCCTCTCTGCTCAGGAAATACCAATTATGTACTGTGTGTCTCTGTGTGTGATAGGTCATAGACACTTTGTCCATCCTCTCTCATACATCCATTGCTACTCAAGGAAGACTCCAGTAAGTAACTTCCTTCCTCTGTTGCATAAGTCAAGTGTTAATGCAGTTTTTTGGTGACACTTTACTTCATGCCCTCTTCTCAGTATTTAGAAGCATTTAAGAAAAAGTTAATGACACATTATAATGTAGTTGAACACAGTGAAAAGACATTTTTTTAAATGTTTATTGATGTACAGTATTTGTCAACAGTTAAAACTTATTCTCTGGAGACAAATTAAATTATTACAACTGTTTTTTACTGTAGTGCAGTGGTAGAAGAAGTACAAAAGTGTTAGAATTAAATTTAAAGTGTCAAAAGTACTCATCATGCAGAATGGCCCATTTCAGAATGATGTATGTATGAACTTGAGTACAGTACAAGTACCTCAAAAAAGTACAGTACTGGAGTAAGTGTACTTAATGTAAAATCCCACCATCATTCATTATCTGTTTATACACTAGCCTCCACCTATGGGTGCCCACAGATGGAGTTCTAGTTGTTGACAAATACATTCAAACGTCATGACTTCCAGCTTCATTATTGTTCCTTGGTCAGTCCTTTATTGGACTTAATGTGATTTAAACATGACCATTTAATAAAGATTCATAAAAGTAAAACTGTTTTCATGGAGCAGAGGCTGTGTTTGCTTGTTCCAAAGTTGGTAACAGCATAAAAGACTCTCTCTGTCTGTTAAAACTGGACTATATTTTGTTGAAAAGTTTAAGTTATGTAGCTAATGTCTTTTATTTTAATGATGACTTCATTTACAATATTTGACAGTTTTCTTGGCAATGGTGCTTAAAAAGCGAAATGTTTACATACATTCCAGTAATGAGGGCTTGATTACTTCTGCCTACAAACCGGCTTCATTTATAAGGACATTAATCAGTTTATTACGGTATTAATGATATTTTAATTCTCCCTACACCCAAACACACACCCTCCCCACCTTCAGGCCTTTTCCTTTGGGAGGATGCACTCCTGATGATGAGATCTACAGCGGCCTGTCTGACCAGATAGAGTAAGTCTTTTTCTCAATAATGTTCTAATAAAAATCTTGTGGATGTAGAAAGGTAGTTTTAAAAAGGTCACTGTTTCTTCACATCAGTTTTTGCATAGTTTATAAATTGGAGCACGGGTCAGTTATAGCAATATCTCCTTTTGGTCTGCTACTGTACACAGTTACACCAGTGATTCATCAATCCACATACATCAAAGTGTTTAATCATAACCTGTGCAGTGGAGAAACAACAACACACACAAGCAGACACATGGCATGCACACAGTTCATGTCAACTGTGACAAAAACAAAAATAAAAATCCAAATTAAAATCCCTTCAAGTGTGTATGAAAGCATTTACTAAAGGAAACTAATGCTGCTAGTCCACCCTGATGTTCCCAAACAATATGGCCATTAGAACAAAATGAGCAATTAGGAGACTGATGTGTTTTTATTTCAAATGTTTTGTTCTTCTTAAAGAAAATGTAATGATGCGTTTTTACCCATTATCCCAAACCCATCCATTTGTTTTTGTTGTACCCAGCTGAGACCACTACATACTCAGTGTTAACTAAAAAGAAATATAAGTTCCTGGCATAATTTCTGAAAAGCACTTACAGATTTATGTAGTATTGTTATTTATCTAATGTAGCAGTAATGGAATCTTAAACATTTGAAAGTAAGATATCAAATCAGGACCTCCTGAATCAAAGTTGAATAATATCTGCAGATAAATGCCAATATGAAGCCACAGATATTAATACACAAAATATTACTTTCACTGTTACTGCAGCTGGAGACATATCATAATCCATTTGTATATGAGTTTTTGTTTAAATGTTTACTTCAGCATTACTCATTTGAGCGGTAAAGTGAAGAAAAATGTAATGTTGAATACTTTTAACTATGTTGTCATAAACTCCAAATCAAGATTCCAACATGGCCACACTTTGTACCTTAATTATCAATCTACAGTATTTTCTAGAAATAAACATGAAGCACATTCATCACCCAAAACACGAGGAAAAGAGAACAGCATTTTTTCAGTGATTCAAATATCCGTCATGCTCCAGTGTCTTTAAGCAACACACTGAATCCCCACCGCCTATGCACTGTGACCTCTGACTACTCTGTGGAGTGAGAAAATGATGTGTCCTGAAGACAAGACTAATGCTACGATGATATCAATGTCTTTGTGTGTGTATCTTATGTATCAGTGACACAGTGGACGAGGATGACGACTTGTACGACTTTGTGGAGGATGAGGAAAATGAAGGAGATGAGATCTATGAAGACTTGATGAGAACGGATGAACAACCTGAAACTGTGAGTGGAGCTTAAACAAAAAGGAAGGTTTTGCCTATTTTTGGCAACTTGGAAGCTTTGCAGGTCTGTCTTTGAACATGGGAGCACAGAAATCCAGGGTCCAGTCTCTGTCTGATTATGGAAATCAGTGGTTCCCAACAAATGTAGCCCATGCCCCTTTAAAATGAAGCAATTTTTATGTGAGACTTTATGTCACTGGTTGCATTTAGATACTTTAGAGGGTAAAGTTATTTGTTGATTTACCAGAAGAAAGCAAAGATCATGAGACACAATAAACACAACTTTGCTTTCCTATCTTGTTAATCATCTTGTGATCCTGCAGACTTATATTGTGGGTGTTATGACCCCCAGATTGGGAACCACTGATACAAATCCACCAGAGTTGTGCAGAGATTTTTGCAGTGTGTCTCCAGATAGGAGACACTTTCATAGTTAACTTCAGACAGCAGCCCCATCCAGGAAGGGCATTATGTGTAAATGTCACCCAGCTACATAATTCATAAAACCACAATCTGGCTTTGAGGCACTACAATAGCTGATGTAAATGAGGCCTCCGGAGAGTCAGGGTTAGAAATTAACAGGGCGTCAAGGGAAAAATGACAGAAATGTTCAGAAAATGCCAAAAAAGTAAAGGCCTTAACATTTACTTCTCACTGTCACCGTCACTGTTTGTAAATGGTATCAGCAGCAAAAGTAAAAGCCAACCACAGATTTAATCAGCTCAGTGTTTTGCCTTGCTTTATTTGCAGTTTTTCATCACTATGTCCATGATCTCTGTCACTTCCTTTTGACTGCGTGCTGCAAACGGTCTGGCACCTGGTCACCTGCGCACTGTGCCCAGAAATGTCCCGAACAAGACAAAATAGGAAGCTACACACTTGATGATTGAGAGGGATTACCTTTGTATGAGTCTGTACATTGTTTTTTTATGAAATTCTTTCATAGTATACCTGTAAGATTATTTTTGCAGCATTTTATCATGTTCATTTTATCATTCACATTCACATTTTTTGTCAAATATTTATGCATCAGCTGGAGTACTGTTTCCACTGTGTTCTGTGTGAAACAAATGGAACAAATTTCTTCCAAAAACTACAAAAACTGTGGCCTGAAATAGCAGATTTGTTTTTGTCACACAACCAGTAGAAGAAGGAGAGATGCCAACAAACTGGCTTCAACAACCAGTATGATTAGAAAAGACAGAGGGTCTGTCTCTAGTGTTTAGTTCATCACAAAGAAAGTTAAAACAAATCTTTAACATCCTCTGGCCCAGTCTCTTCATGCTTACTTTGACATTTTTTGTGTGTGTTTCTGCAGCAGCAGAAGACTGGGGTAGACAAACGAGAGTGCTGCCTGCAGGAGATCAGACAGACAGAGGAGAAATACACAGATACACTGATATCTATATTACAGGTGAGCACACATTCACAATCTGATGAAAGAAGAACCACACATTTACACACATATATATTACACATGTAAAAAGTCACTCACACACAGACACACAAGCAAACAGGCATTTATATGCATATTTCAGAGAGAGTTACAACTCTTTTTTTTGTGCAGCACTTTATGAAGCCTCTTCAAAAGTTTCTCCAGCCTCAAGACATGGAGAGTATCTTCATCAACATAGAGGTACAGCAGGAGATTATCTGCACCGCCATTCACTAGGGATGCACCGAAGATTCGGTAACCGAATATATTTGGCTGAATATTGCAAAAAAACACACATTCGGTATTCGGTGGAATAAGTTAAAAGCAAGGCCGAATAATAGGCGTGTTTTGATAACGCAATCAAACAGCGTGCCTTGACGGGCGGAGTAAAATGTCGGCAGTGTGGCGATCCGCCCGTCACCGGACTCGCATTTGCGACTAAAAATAGTTTTGAGCGAGCAAAATAGGCTTAAATCATTCAGCACGCTGTGCGAGCAGCCTACAGATTTCAACCAGCAGCAGAAACGAAAGGCGAATCCCATTGGTTGTGGGTTGAACGGGCGTCAATTACGGCGGCCATCAGCTTACCGGCGACAGAGAAGTTGGTTCCAATAATATCCTCTTCTTGGTGTCATGACTGCCCAGAAGTACCTGAACAGCCAAGCCAGCCGAACACAGGTATGTGACGTGTCAGAGGAGAAACGAGCCGTTGATGGCCCACAAACCTCACCGCACTTTAGGGACTGTTCGTTACTTATGAAGGGACTTGTCAGGGGAGGAGGGTGGCTGGTTGATTTTTATTTTATTTATTTATTTTATTTTGATCCCCCCTATGTTAATCACTTATTGATGCTGTTTTTGAAGTATGAATAAGTCAATAAGTAATTTATTACATTGAAATATCATTGATGTATTATAGAAAAGTGATTTATCTTTTTATAAATGACAAAAGGCACATCTGTCTCATTTTCGCTGTGGTATCGTGATACTACTCAGAACCATGATATTTTCATTGGTATCGCACAGTGGGTCCCAATTTTGGTACCCTGACAGCACTAATCTGGAGGGGGTTCATCTGCAAAAACTAATGAAAAACTAAACAACAATATTTGGTATTCGGTACTCGGTATTCGGCCAAGCGCTTAATATGCTTCGGCTTCGGCCACAAATCTTCATTTCGGTGCATCCCTACCATTCACATGCACAGTTCGTGTTTACCTTCATGTATTTACATGTTTTTCACGTGCATGTATTTGTAGGAGTTGGCCACCACCCATCGTAGTTTGTTAGAGGAGGTCCGGAGTTCAGTCCTAGATTATGGAGCCAAGAACCTGTACCAGGTGTTTCTCAACTACAAGGAGAGGCTCTTACTGTACGGACGATACTGCAGTCAGGTGGAAACGGCGACAAAACACCTGGACAAGCTTTCGAATACAAGGGAGGACATCAGAATGAAACTGGAGGTGAGGAAGACACATGCTAACACACAGATGCACAGGGGATGTGTGAGTTTGCAGTGAACAGCAATTAATTATAGATGTACCGTAATGTGCACACAGTGAACAGAAGATGTGGTTGAAGTACTTGTGGGTGGTTTGAAGCGATCGAATTTTTTTGAAGTGGGGCTGTATAAGATACTTATCTATAGTCAGTGTGTGTGATATGCAGTAGATAGCAGTCGGCATGACCCCTGTTTGGAGAAGCTGACAGTCTGGCACCCTAGAAGCTCAGCTATGCATTTCTGAGGGTGGGGGTTTTCTGCAAAATGTATTGTAGCCACTTAAAAAAGGCCCACCTAAAAAACAAATCTGTATTAGTTATATATTTTATATATAAACTATATATATATATATACATATACAATGAAAATATTCTGAACATAGCATTCACTCAGACTGACATTGTTTTTTTTAAAGATATTTTTTGGGGCATTTTAGCCTTTAATCGATAGGAAAGACAAGCATGAAAGGGGGAGAGAGAGGGAATGACATGCAGCAAAGGGCCACGGGCTGGAGTCGAACCCGGGATGCTGCGGTAACAGCCTTGTACATGGGGCGCCTGCTCTATCCACTAAGCCACCATCACCCCACATTGGTTTTCTAAAAGGTAGACCTTTTTTTAAGTGGCTAAAATATGTTTTGCTAGAAAAAAAACTAAAAAAAAAAAAAAAACATCCACAGCAATGCATTGCAGAGTTTCTTGGGAGCTAGTCCTGTCTGCCTCTGCTAACTGGGACCATGCCGACCACCATCTACTGTATGTAATACACTAACTATAGATTAGTAACTCATACATCCCCTTTAAAAAAACCTTATCCCTTTTAAGGTTCAAATTTTAGTCTGAACTAAAGATGACATCATGTACAAGTAGCCTTTAGTAGGTTTGTCATATAGTAAAACATAAAAATGTATACCACAAATAGAAACAGACCTTCTGAGGCAGGCACGGACTGGCCAACTCTCCTGGTGGGCTCGTCCTGTCAGGGCGAGTCTGTTTTTTTTCCAAACCCCCGGCATTATATAGCTTATATACTGAAAGGGTCGTCTCAGCTGCAGCAACAAGGCTGGTGCAGTCTGTAACATGAGTTGCAGTGACAACTGAAACTGCAAGTATCACTTAGTTAGCAGGCACATCTAGCACTCGTTAAAATTGTTTAACACTCATTGCTGAAACGTAGATAGAAAGAGGAAAACCCACCCCACCTAGCTGGTGCTGCATAGTGTGTAGTGTGCTGAGCAGTCTGCAGGTGATGATGAGGGCGGTGGTGAAGAGGCAGAAACATCAAAGAGTAGGGAGCAGGTGTTTTGGCATGCCCACATGTTTAAGTGTGATATAGTGTAAATCTAGTGTTCTCCATGGGAATTTGTACATATAGTGCAAATATACGTAGTGTGGTGGCACAGTGGTGCAGTAGTTAGCACTGTCGGCTCACCCCCAGGGTCGGGGGTTTGAATCCCAGCGTGGGAGAGCCTTCTGTGCGGAGTTTCTCCCTGTGTCAGCATGGGTTTTCTCTGGGTACATCAGCTTCCTCCCACAGTCCAAAGACATGTATGTCAGGTTAATCGGTGACTCTAACTTGGCCGTAGGTGTGACCCTCAACAAGATAAGTGGTTATGGAAAATAAATGAGGAAATGACTATACGTTGTGTGAATACAGTGTGCTCCTGTGGATAGAGTCTGGTTCTAACTTAGTTCTGTGTTTAAACACTATTGACTGTTTTACAGTGTTTAGAAAAATTATGAAAAGCATTAGGTGTCAGGTGATCAATACATTACATTAATCATTACAATACAACAAACGGGTAGGAAAACCTCGGAAAATTAGTTTCAGCGTTACAAATTGGCAGATTGTGTTTTTTAACTTAATGATTTGTTGATCAACAAATATGTTTTGTCAGATTGAAGTTGGGGTGTCAAATTGAGGCGGCATGACAGCAAATTCCCAGGCTGCTTTTTGTTGCCAGTGCGCCCCTGGTTTGAAGTGTCCCGTCAGCGGTTTCACAGACTTTCATAATAGTGGTTGAAATGGGAAATGAGCTCAGGGTCAAAGGTTTTTGTACCGCATTTGGCCATGAGGGTAATCTGGAGGGAAGGGGTGAGTCTGCCACACAACATCCTCTTAAACACATCTATGGTTCAATGCAAATGTTTACTCCCTTCTCTTTCAGGAGTGTTCGAACAGAGCAAATAGTGGACGTTTTTCTCTCAGAGATTTACTCATGGTTCCTATGCAGAGAGTCCTCAAATACCACCTGCTGTTACAGGTATGTTTGTACAGGTGTGGGTTGTGTGTGTGTGTGTGTGTGTGTGGCAGTGATAAAATTGTACTAACTACATTTACTCTGTACGCGCAGATTTAAGGTACTTGTATTTTCATGGTCATTTTCTTTTTATGCCACTTAATACTTATACTCCACTACATCATACCAAGAGCTTATAAAATATGATATTTTGTTTGTTATACAAGCACAGCTTACAGCATTGACTGAAAATTAATTGGCAACAGCTTTGATAATCGCTCAAGTGATTTTTTATGCAAAAACATCTTGTGCATTTGCTGCTTTATCTTTTAATTACATTAATAACTTTAATTTATTTTGAATAGTTATGAGGTGTAGATCATTGGTGGTACAAAACAAGCTTTGCTGTTTGTCACTTTGTGTCACTTTAGACTAAAGACAGGCTTTTCTCACTATTTTCTGTAGTTTTACAAACCAATAGGTGAATTAATTAATTAAGAAAATAGTCAGCACATTAATCCATATAGGAAATTATAAGTAGTTGCAGTCCTGTATAAACTAGCTAAAAAAATAGCTCTACTATCTCAAGTAAAATCCTGCATTTACATTAATGCATGAGTAATAATATAGTGTAATGATATAATATATGATACGTGATGCATTCAGGTGTTTTACTGTAAATTACTTTTAGTGAATTTCTCTGATTTTACTTACATACCTTTTCCTAAGTCACATTTTCAATCCAAGACTTTCACTTGTAACAGAGTATTTCTGCAGCATAGTATTAGCACTTTAATCAAGGAAAGGATCTGACTACTTGTTCCACCACTGGTGTGTAGCTGCATTATGCCTGTGCATGTTCATTTTTCCAGTTTGTCTATAATTTGTCCGTTTCTGCCTGCAGGAGCTGGTGAAGCACACCACTGACCCTACAGAGAAGGACAACCTCCGCACAGCTCTTGATGCCATGAGAGTAAGTGTGTGTGTTTATGTCGATCATCAGATTAAATTTAGGATATTTAGACATATATTAATTCATCTGTGTGTGTGTGTGTTTGCAGGACTTAGCGCAGTGTGTGAATGAGGTGAAGCGAGACAACGAGATCATCAGACAGATCACCACCTTCCAGTTGTCCATAGAAAACATGGTGAGGTCACATGTTTCACTTTTAAATTGTTTTTTTTTGTTGTTTTTTTTGGCTCTGATCTTGTTTTTGCCCTAACGTGTCATCCTCACTCTCCTCTGCTCTTTAGACTCAGTCTCTCGCTTTCTACGGTCGACCAAAGATCGACGGAGAGCTTAAGATCTGCAGCCCGGAAAAAAAGTCCAAGCAAGACAGGTGTGTGTTGCTCATATCTCAGTGTATTTTTTTAATGAGTTGATGCAATGCATCTGAAGTTGTGTTGGATCTGTGGCTGTTTGTCAGGTATGCATTCCTCTTCGATAAGGCCATGTTTGTCTGTAAGAAGAAGAGTGGAGAGACGTTCGAGCTAAAGGAGATCATTGAACTACAGCACTACCAGATACGAGACGAAACCACAGGAGAGAAGGACAATAAGAAGGTCTTTCTGCTTCTCTATAGCACCAGTCATACCAGACAGCACATCTATTAAGCATCCATGAAGCTAACAGTGTGTGTTTGTGAACAGTGGTCCTATTTGTTCCTTCTGCTGGACTGCTATGGGAGGTGTGGATACGATTTATTCTTCAAAACCAGAGAACTAAAGAAGAAATGGCTGGAACAGTTTGAGATGGCTCTGTGAGTTATCACACACACACACACACACACACACACACACACACACACACACACCTCTACATACACTGACTTCTTACCAAAGATGAGGTTTAAGCTAAGAATTTTAGCCATATCAGAAACATAGCTAAAATAAGGAACTTTGTGTCCAAGCAAGATTTAGAACAGATCATTCATGTTTCTATGTCTTGTAGGGTGGACTACTGTAATGCACTCTTCACTGACCTCCCTAATGAGACCATTAGACCGTTAAAAGTCATTTAAAATGCTGCTGCTAGCACACTGACAAACACCAAGAAGAGAAATCACATTTCTCCAATTCTTAGATCCTTGCACTGAACTTGTAGTTCAATACTAAATTGGCTTCCAGGCCCTACATATTGTCCATAAGTTACTCAATAGTCTGGGCCCAAAATATATCTCAGATATGTTTGCTGTGTACAAATTAGGTAGGTTTCTCAGATCTGTGGGGACTGGTCAGATAGTGGTGCCCAAAGTTCAGTCCCAAAGTGGTGAAATAGCTTTTAGCCATTAAGCTGCCCACTCCTGAGAGATATGTCCCAACTGTAGTTAAGTTAAGTTTAAAGGTCTAGTGTGTAGGATTAGGGGGATATATTGGCAGAAATGGAATATAATATAAAGACTATGTTTTATTCTAGTTTATAATAAATGAATAATAAAATAATAATGAAAATAAGAATTGTCATGTTTTTGTTAATTTAGAATGAGCCATTTACATCCACATAGGGAGTTGGTCCTCGTCCAAGGAGTCCACCATGTTGCACTGCCATGTTTCCACAGTAGCCAAGAACAGACAAACCAAACACTGGCTCTAGATAGGGCCATTAGTGTTTTTCTGTGTTTTCATGTTTTCGCATTTTAGCATCAGCCACTGTAGTTAGCAGCCTGTTTTGCATCGAGCCGAGCAGCATTGAAAAAAACACTGATTTGTAACGGTAAACTGCTTCATTCGGTGTTTTTACGATGATGGATACAGCATTACTTTTGACATGCTTATTCCTGCATTCATTTAATAAAAGTTGCACAGTCTTCTTTAAAGCAGCTATAATTGATATTTTTACAATAACAATGGATCAAAGTACTATGTACTAGAAAGAGAGAGAGACGGAGACAGAGACATGTAGCAGAAGGCCACAAGCTGGAAGTGAATCCGGGCTGCTGCAATGAGGGCAGAGCCTCTGTACATTGGGCGCCTGCTCTGTTTCGGTTTTCTGGGCTGCAACTTTTGTCTTTCATTCACGCTCACTGCTCTCATTGCGTCGTTTTTAGGTGCAGCAGGCACAACCAAAGCTCTAGAAACCCAGTGTGCACTACCTGCCCACCACCAAACAGCAGACACAGAAACTGTAGACTAAGTGGAGCATTTAGCAGCAAGAATTTTCCCTCAAGAACTGATGGAGAGCAAATCAGCTAAAAGAGAGTGAATATTGGACTCAAATTTACCTGGTGACTTTTTTTGTTCATAGCTTGTTTCTGCTGCATCAAGTGGTCAAATATTTGCTAGAGATTGTGGATTTAAGTTCATCAGATGTGTCATTATTTTAAGTAAATTATATCATGTAAAACACATCAAAAGAGAAACAGAACTGATTTAAGTCACTGTTGACAGACACTGACTGCAAAGTTTAGCTGCAGTCACTCGTTTTTATTTATTTTGTGCTTCGCTTTTGCTTATTGTTCAACCTTGTAGGAAATGAACATGATTTGTTGATTACGTTATTTGCATTCTGCACTGTGTTGCTGCTGCTGTTGGTGTCTTCAGTCTCAGGAATACTAAGTAGATGCTCTCTGGGCTGAGGGCAACAAGAGATTTCTTACTTTCTCAAAAGTCAAACTACCTGCCGGTGAACACCAGCTCTGTGAATGCTTGTTATCCCAGCGTTGTCAGAACAACTGTATTTCACGGTTGCAGGTCGAATATGTGTCCAGATAACTCCACGGCAAACAACCACGACTTCCAGATGCACTGCTTCGAGGAAACCACCTCCTGCAAGGCCTGCTCGATGCTGTTAAGGTACTTTGTCTCATTTGCTGTTTCTCTCCATTTCACCTCTCACCTCCAGTTTTTTAAAAGATTTGTCCAATGAGGCTGAATCTCTCCATCTGTCGTCTGTAGAGGGATATTTTTTCAGGGTTATCGCTGCACTCGCTGTAAAATGGCTGCACATAAAGAGTGTTTAGGCAGAGTCCCTGCATGCGGACGAAACTCAGGTCTGTATATGTGTGTGTGCATGTGTTTAAATACTACTTCTAATTAGTGCTGTTACCATGAATTAGCATAATTATCACTTCTCACTCTGATTGTCATCTCCAAATTACAGATCATGCTGGAACTGCGAGGAAGGTAAGACAACATTTATCTTGGGTAGAGGTAATGAATAAGCCTTTGATGGACTTTGCTCTCCCTGCACACTATCTTACATGTCATTTTTTGATTACTTTTTTTAAATTTACCTTGTGCAAATAGCTAAAACTTTAAGTACAATTGCTCCAGTTCTTTTGTCTTTTGTTCCCTCAGAATAAAACACAGAGGTCCTCCGGACATTCCAGCGTTGGTAAGAAAACACAACATTTTTACTCACATGAGTACCATCCAGTGTCATGTGTATTCTCCAAAACAATCTCCCAAATGTTCAAGAATTAAGTAAATATTTCATGGAGTTAAACTTATTTATTGCCTGTTAGATCCGGTTCCTTAAATCTCATTGTGTCTTCTTTCTACTTCTCACTCTCGGTCTCAGGATTCCCTAAGATGGAGGTGTGTCAAGAGTATTATGGCTTGCCACCGCCCCCTGTGGGCTTCGGCCAACCGCTTCACCTCTCCAAAGGTGACATCGTTGAGCTGACCAGGGCAGATGTTGACCTGCCATGGTGGGAGGTAGCGTTAAAAACCAAATACAAGCGTGTACATTCTGCATTCTGAAAGTTGAGGGGGGTCACACTTTATTCTGTTGTGTCTTCAAAGCCTTGCTTCCTGTGGTAATGTGTAGGTGTCACATGCTTTTGTTTCTTTCAGTCTCTTCTGTCATTTTCCTCTCTATATCTCGTTCCACTTCCTCCCTCGTGCCCAACCAGCACACCTCCACTGTGTGATTCATTTAAAAGATTTTGATTTGAAAAATAAATCACACTCAGTGGCTGAATTCCATTTAGCTGTTTCGGTTTCGGGGTCCTAGTATTGTGCATGCTGTCTCACTGGCTCACTGTCACACTGTCACGGTTTAATGGAGGGGTTGAATGGAACTCAGCCATGGTTTATGTTATTAGTAACACCTGTGCTATGACAAATCTGCTGTGAAAAGACCTATTAGATGACATTTACCTTGTTGCTGATCATTTTTCCAAAGCATGCCAAAGTTTGTAGGTTGATGTGTAGATCTTTTTACTACTGCTCACAGTTCATTTGTCAGTTCAAGCAGTTTAAATTTTATTGACTTGTTATCACATCGTTTGTGTGAAACTTTGAGGGCCGTCCTGAATACCATTTTTTAGACATCGAAGTTTCAGTGAGAAATAATTGCAATTAATCCAAGCTTCACTGGGAGGTTGTAGATATGTCATGTTCCAGTTTCCTTTGGCATATCTGAAACTCAACTTTTTGGGGGTCATCTTCGCAAATTTTGAAACTATTCCAGATGCTTTACTTTTGCAACATCTTGTGAGTGTATCAGCTTGTCACATGTGATCAAACTGTCCCAGTTTCAGTAGTGCTGGACTGGGGAGCGGGTAAAAAAAATATTACTAAGTTTAAATGTCCTTGGCTGGGAATTATAAATAATAATATATACGCAAATTAGAATACTGGTGAGTCGATTAATATGGCAGTGATCAAAGCTTCGAAAAATTCGGGTCAGCACTAGAAATTTCACTAAGATTTGACATCACTGGATTTGCAAAAATGCAGTTCACAACAATAAGCGAAATTTATTTTGTTTCTTAATCCCTTGCTGTGATTATTAGAAATCTCAATCACGTCTCTCTGCAAGTTTATTTTAAGTGGAACTCAAAAAGACACAAAGAAAGGGTAGCAAAGACACATCTTAGGTTTGTTCTGGGAAATTGTAAGTAATGTGAAGTCTTAGTACAAATGCTAAATCATGCAAACTGGCTTTGTGCTTTTATCTGTCATACTGTTGAACTGGTGGATCCAATATTAAATTAAGCTTTTACTCTCAAACAAAGAGTTCAAACATCTCTTATTCATTTTTAATATCCACAAATCATCACTTCACTTGTTTCAAGCTTTGCAAACTTTCCTCAGGAATTCACTGCATGCAAATTTGGTGTGAATACCCTCAGATCAATATCAGCTGCATATGAGTCATTTGCTTAAGGGTGGTGGTTTGTTTCTAAGTCACTTATTCGTGTCGATCTGATGATTCATGTATATGTTGCAATAACTGCTCGGTCCACCCGGGTCAGCCATGTGATTTGTTGTTGTGTGTGTCACTCAGGGAAGGAACCTGACTGCTGGTCAAATGGGATGGTTCCCCTGCCAAAAAGTTCAGCCCTACATCTCTGTGAGTACGATCCACCAGCCAACATGAGCTGCTGAACAACAGACACCCTCTAAGAAAATGAAATGACACAAATTTCAAATACCTTTTTTCAAGAGAGATGAGAGCACAAGAAAACAAACATAACAGACATGCAGTGTTGGGGAGCAGTGAACTACATGTAATTAAAGGAGTTTAACTACATGTTGCAGTAACCTGCTGGTAGTTAAATTACATTCATGTTTGCATACTGATTCAAGCAGTTAGATTATTTTTTTGTGTGTGTAGTTAACTACTGAAACTATAAACAATTTAGGGCCATTAAAAGGAAGGGAATGAATTTAATTTTTATTTTGACATTGCTTCTCAACTGGAAATGAACCCCCTGCTGTTTTTTGATCCTGACTGCTGTGACGGCACGCTCAGGCAACACATTCATCATATGTTCCATTTGACTTCAATATATTACATGCCCATAAGTGATAGGTATTGATTATTGCTATTTATTAACAAGTTGTTGCATGCTGTTTTAGAAGTTACCCTGCTAAGTGAGTAATCCTGTTCCATGCACACCCAATCTGGACTCTTACTGAAGGCAGGTGTCTGACTAATGTACACTTAATACAAAGCCAAAGCTGATGTTGCTGCACTTTCCCATGAATAGTGGGGTATTTCTTTCTGGTTTATGACCTGTGAAGTAGTGGGCACTATTTGCAATAAACTCAATGGGGCATGTGTGTTTTTGTATTATATTTTGTAATAATTTCGTATCATGTACATCGTCACTTTGATCATTTTTCACAAAGTAGTTTAAGGTACTTTTTCTGAATAGCTTTAGTTAATGAGATTAGATTTAATCCGAGGGTTGCTTTGTCATAGTCCAACTTCTTCTGGTGTGAAGTTATTGGTAGCTTGCAGAGCTGTGCTCTCAAAGTAACTTCCCCAACACTGCAAACATGTTCAGCGTAGTCCAGTGGTATGTCTGAGCTTGCACCATTTGCTGTACTGAAACCCACATTAGCAGTAATAGGAAGTAAAAAAAAGGTTACCACCGTGACCACAGACCTTTGCAAAGTGTTATACCTAACCTATGTGTGATCTCGCCCTTTCCCAGAGGCAGACCCCTGACCTGTCTGGCTTCAACTGGTGAGTATCAACAGGAACTTAAATCTTAAATCACTTGGTCACCAGCCTCATAACGTTATTTCTTCTTGTATCGTACTTTGCTGCAACACAGGGCATTAACACCACAGAGCTCATACAGAAAATAATACTAACAACCACAGAAACAGAACTAGATACTGAAAAGTGCTGACGTTTTTAAAGACATGTTTGGGAAAAAACACTATCATGGTAACACAAACGGGATCTTTCACCTCACATCACTCATTTCCATGAATACAGTGACCTTAAGTCATTAGTCACCAACCGTATAGACATGTTTTTTGCCCTAACACCAGAGTTGAGGGCTGTGTGATAAATAAAATCAAAACCAGCTTGTGAAAACACAGGTGTTATCTTCAAAGTCACCATGTAGAATTTTAAAGTACTTACTTTGGTGTCACCTGGTGGTAACATCAAGTATAACACTGTGAAATGAGATAAAAACACTCACTGACTGCACCAAATTACACCCACATCATTTTTCTACGAAAACTTAAATCATCAGAGTAATTTGAACAATGTGGCAGTCACATAAAATAAAATTTAAACCACTTTGCCGACGCTTCAGTTTATGTCTTCCCATTTAGCATTTATAATCAGCACATTAATAAAAGGTTTATAAAACACTATAGCAAGTTGTAAGCAGATATAAGTGTTATTTAATGTTTTTATCAACATCTATAATTCCTCCAACCGTGAGTAGAGGCTGGTTTATAAACAAATAATAGACAATACAGTAAAATACAGTTGTACACACGATATAGACTATGTCTTTATCAGAGAAGGTATAACTGCTGACAAATACTGTACATTAAATGACACTTAAAACTGTCCCTGCAGCTGCGTACAACTACATTAGAGTGTGTTATAAGCCACTTATTGTTTGTATACTTCTTATAGATTTGAAGTGCTGATGCAAAACTTTTATGTAACTTTATTGGAACAGACTCTTTGGCCTTGTGTTATTTCTTCTTTCAAACATCTTTACAGTCTTGCTTTAAGCAAATGATAAGGTTCTGATTCTCACTGTGCTTGAAGGTTTGCAGGGAGCATGGACAGAACCGCTGCCAAAAACCTGTTAATGTCCCGGTCTGATGGAACGTTCCTTGTGCGGCAGAAAGACGGAGGAGAGTTTGCTATCAGCATCAAGTAAGCCCTCACAGGTTTATCAGTAAAGAGGATTTTATCTGGAGGAATGTTTCTGTTACTGGTATACTGGTTTGGTCATTTACAGGTGAAAAGACAGCCAGGTGGTTTCATTAAAACTGTGCTAAATTTGGTCAGAAAGTGAAGTTTCATTAAGATACCATATTATATTCACTATAGTGTTGTTTTAATATTTCAGTGTGAAGCACGTTCTGTCGCTACATGTTAAAACATAGTCATTGAATGCATTTGAAACTTTGGCTTACAGCTTCTTCACTATAAAGAGTTACTGCTTTCCTTTTTCTTCTGTTTTTGACCACTGGTCAGACAAAACATGAATTTGAAGACATTGCTGTGGGCTCTGGGAACTTATTTTTCCGCAGTTTAACTGATAATTACCAAGTGTTGGTTGCAGTCCTGTACGTGACCCACGTTGTAGCCAACACACCTGGGGCTCCATGTATAAAACTCTGTGTAGATTTATAACTAAAACTGTGTGTTCACATTAGCATTATTTTCATCAGATTTATAAAGCCGTGCATACGACTGATTCTGTTTTATAAACCTCAATCATTGTGGTGCTAGGCTTACGTGCACAAGCCTCATTTCCTCACTCACAGTTTGCCATATATGGATGTAGAAATGCCTTTAAACAGCCGTACTTGTGCAACTCCACCACTCATTAGACCACCACTACCTCATTACTTTTCTCAAGACCGTCATTGCAACAAATTCTTAATTACGTTCTCATTATTATTAAACGTCAGAAGGATGATCAATGATTCATTCACAGCGCTCATGTTAAAAAATTAACTTTTAGCAATGCTTCACAGGATGAAATTATACAATCACTGTCAGTGAGATGATAAATAATGATAATTTTAAATGAACTTAATAAATGCACCTTTGATTGACATTTTACAGAAGACTGTGTAATAACACAATCACTGAAATTGTCAGACACCCTAAAAACAATGTTACCATCTCCCAATTTATATTTGATCTGCTCCATTTATCACCCCAAGCTATCTCGGCTAAAAGCATACGTGCCTGGTCTGAAGTATGCAGTCAGATGTGCGCATTTTCCCTTTATGAACACTAGTTTATGCATGGGAAAAGGCACACGCATGGTTTGTGGATTGTATGTACACATTGTGTATGCATCTGGCCCCTGATGTCTTCTGACGTGTCTATGACCAAACTCCTGCTTGCTCGGCTCTGCTGAATGACCATCTTAGGTAAACTTAGATAAATTGCTGGATGTCTGTGAGCTCAGATATCACCTCCACTCAAAAACAGTAAAGCACATGTTCTCCAACTAAGTACTAGAGCATGATCTATAAAACTATACTCATATGAAAGCCATTTCTCTTTGAAGAAGTGGAAAAGTCAAAACAAGGCTAAGTCTCTAGATAAATAGTTTCCCTTTAATGTTGTTAATCCCAGAGCACTCTGGTGTGATCTCTTTTAACCATAGCAATCTTTCTGCTCTTCCAGGTTCAACATGGACATCAGACACATTAAGATCACATCCACTGATGGCCTGTACCGCATCAATGAGAAGAAAGCATTCAGGGGTTTAATTGTAAGTCTTAGTCAAGTTTCTTCATTGTCCAAAACTGTGAAACATCCCCCACAGCTATGTAATGCAAATATGTGATAAAGCTCAGAGCAGCTGTGTCAGTGCATGCCACCATCTTGCCAAAGACATGAGTCTTACAAACCTCATCCGGCCAAAGCATGATGACACTGACCATAAGATATACACTGAAACTGCCCTTTACGTTGCAAGTAACCTCATTTCCTCCTGTCAAACCACGTCCAATATTGGTCTCACATCTTCCTCACACTCTCCTTCTCTTCCTGTTGCCGTTCTTCTTCCTGTGTCAGGAGATGATTCAGTTTTACCAGCAGAACTCTTTGAAGGAATACTTCAAGGATGTGGACACCACGCTGTCTACACCTTACAAACAACCAGAGCAAAGCAGCCCGCCTAACAACATGCAGAACACCACACCAAACACGACACCAGGTACAGTACCTCTCTGTCCCTTCACACTCTTTAGTACAAGCGCTAATTAGCACTAAACATAAAGTGCAGGCGAGGCTGCACAGGAATTCGTTTTGCAGGTATTTATAGCGATGTAAAATGTGAAATGTTGACCTGATGATGATGGTAGATAAAAGGTCAAGAGGTCAAAGTTATTATAATTCATACTGAGGGGAACATAAATATGTGAACCAAGCTTCAAGGCAATCAGTGCAACACTTGTTGAGAGATTTAACTTTAAGGTGTAGTCAGCAGGTCAATAACCTTGTTTGGGTCGGCAAGCTATTCCGGCCAGACAGCAAGACTAGACAGCAAGGCCAGAGTGTTGGTACTCATGCACAGGACGGGGGGAGGCCATGGATGTATAGACTGTTTCAAGGCATCTTTGGTTGTTAAGAAATTACATCGTTGTTCCACTTAGACTGAGAAGTGAACTTAAGTCCTCCACAACTGAAATACACACTGTTGGAGATAGCAAAATTAGTTTTAGGACCTTGCTGCTCAGTGGGAGGTTGATCCTTTGACGAGGTACAAACCTGACGTCAGAAATAAAGGTCTACCACTTCCCTTAAAGAAGAACCAGCGCAAAGCATGGATTGCGGTGGTCAAACCAAAGCTTCTTCAAACTAACGATCACTAGCCAACAGCCTACTGAGGAGTATTTGTATTTGTATGCAGTTCTGTGTGCTGTGTCTCTTTCATTTTCCAAAAAATGGCGAATCTTATTGGCAATGAAATGTGTGTGACAGACCCTGGGGTTTCCCGATGGTGTTTTTGGTTTGACTGCTGCGATCACTTTGCACTGGTTCTTTTCCTTAGGGAAGCGGTAGACTTTTATTTCTGACATCAAGTTTGTACTGTCTTAAAGGGAACAACTTATCATAAAGCAGCAAGGCCCTAAAACTAATTTTGCCTTTTCCCACCCTGTGTATTTCAGTTCAGGAGAACTTGAGTTCAGCGTTTCATTTGCTGTTTATGTGCAGCAGTGGCTGGACTAGAAATCTAAGCAGAACATTGATATATTTCCTAGCAACCAAAAGACACCTTGAAATGGTTTATAAAGAGAAAGGCAATGGGAAAGAGAGGGACAGTAAAACCAAGCTTTCAAAGGAGCACTGACAGGAGGGGTGTATTTGTCTGGGTGTTGAGTTCAAATGTTAACAATCTTCCTCCAGAATGACAGACTCCACCTTTAAAACCACAAATGTTGACCTTATGGTGGCGCTAGAGGAAAGGTCAGGGGGTCAGCAGTCCTGTTACGATTCATCAAGCACCAAGAATGTCTCTATAAAAATTCATGACAATCCATTAAATAGTTGCTGAGATATTTGAGTCTGGACTGAAATGATGGACTAACCAAACACTGACAGATGGACATTACTATTCATAGAGCCACACTGCTCGTAAAACAAATCCTCCTACCAGCACCTGTAAAACTGGCAAAGCTGAAGCATAAAAATGACAAGTTGGGATGTTAAGTGGGGTTATGAGGATTTTTTTGTTACCTTTGGACAAAGCCAGACTAGAACTCTCTGTGACAGTGGTATCTATGTGTTCACCAAACTCTCTGCCATAAAGTAAACAAGGTAATTTCCTAAAATGTCCAATTATTTTTTAAAGCTTATTCATGTTTCATCGTTGGCCCTGTCTGACAGGAGGCAGCTTGAGGAGTTTGGGCGTCGTGAGGGCCAGGTATGACTTCTCAGCCAGGGACCGCTCAGAGCTGTCGCTGCGGGAAGGAGACACCATCAAGATCCTGAAGAAAGGTCAAAGTGGTTGGTGGAAAGGAGAGGTGTATGGCCGGGTGAGGAAGTTGGAAACATTATATTAGAAAAAAAACATTCACAGGTTTTTAGGCATGTTATCTAACCTGCACTGCTCCTGTGTTTCCAGGTGGGGTTCTTTCCAGCCAACTATGTGGAGGAGGACTACTCTGATTACTGCTGACGTGGCTCCAAAGGAGATGTGGAGACCCAAACTTCAGGCATGGAGGTCTATGCGATACCTAGTTTCCATCGATTGCATTAACCCATATGCACGTGTGTGGCTGTGTGCTTGTGAGAGAGATGCTGTTTCTTGTGATCTAATGACTGTCTAGTAATGTGAATAAAACTTTTGTCGAGCTAATCTGATGGATGTCTGGTTCATGTATCTACAACTAACTTGGAGTGAAGCACCCATTTCAACTTTACACCCATATATGATTGTTAAACATCTGATTTCAAAACCAGTGGCGTTTATCTGCTGCTGTAACAACTTTTCTTGGGGGGATTGCCACAACTTTTTGGATCCTGGGTGCAGGGGTTTGCTTCCATTAGCCACATAGTGGGTATGTTACTGAATTAGCCACGAGGTGTCTTTCCAAAACATCCCGACCCAGTGATTTAAACCGGTAAATACACTGAATAAAGCAAATTTTCTGACCATGTTCAGCTTGTCACAGAAGGACTGCTAACTACGTTGGCCAACAAGAAAACGTGAATGGCCCTTTTTAGAGTCAGTGTTTGGTTTGTCCGTTCTGGGCTGCTGTAGAAACATGGTGGTGCAACATGGCAATCTCCGTGGACGAGGACCCGCCCCTTACATAGATCTAAATGGCTCATTCTAAGGTAACGAAAACATGATTCTTATTTTCAGGTGATTATACACAAAAAGAACATACTCTATTTTTTGCAAATGTATCCCCCTAAATCCTACACATTGGACCTTTATTAAAGGGTCACCTCCAAACTGTTGCCACAAAGTTGGAAGCACTGTTGTCTCAAATATTGTATGCTGTAGCCTCTCAATCGTCACTTATGACCCACGAGAAGTGTGTGGCCGTGTATTTGTTTGACAACATTTTGCCCTCTGCCTGTATTATCTTTTGTAGTTATTTACTGTGTGCGGGATGTTTATGGGCGTGTCCTCACAGCGCTCGGGTGAGGTCAGGGCTTTATAAAAAGATAGCAGCTAGGTGCCAGACAATAATCAGCAGGTATCAAAGAAACACAGTGCCAAAAAAACACAAAGACAGCAGGATGAAACACCAAACGAGTGAATCTGAGGTCCAGCCTACATCATTGGAAAACAGACCAAGTAATGGTTAGATAATACACTGAGCTTTTACTTAAAGGAATCTATTATCTATGATCATTTCAAAGCCAGACTCCAATACTAATGTTTTTTGTGAAAATGCACGTTTGGGAAGTACTGCTAACACACCTGGATATTCATTTGCAAGGACCACACCACAACAATATGTCTTTAAACTGTTTCATTTTAGTTCAGGTTAGTTGTTTCCGACTGGTGAATGGATGTAATGGATGTAATGGATGTAAGTGGGGGGTGAAGGTGGAAGAGAGATGTCTTCTGTGAGGTTTGTCTGGGAGGATGAACTGGAGATCGGGCACAGGGAGACTCAGTGTGGGGGTTCTGTCTCAGGCATTTTAACTACCCCCGAGCTGATTACAGGCCCCCCAGACAGTACCTAGAATGAGACATGGGAGAGGTATGCAGCAGATTGAATGAGGAGAGATGAGGAAAGAAGTGAAGAGGGGATGAAGGAATGTTGGTGGGTTGGGTTGACCAGGTATATAGTAGGGTTGGCAGGTAATCGGGTGTGGTTGAGGCATGGCTGAGGCATGGCCCTGCTCTTGAACATAAGTTAAGAAATTAACTTCATAACGAGACATGGATTATACTGCAAGAGCTGTGTAAGAGTCTGCAAACTTATGTTTTGATACAGTTTTGCTGTTGTTAAGGTGGCCCCCAATCATCCAACAAATCAAAACTCACCTTCATGGAGGTGTTCTTCAGGAATTCTGGGTAACATGGTGTGACTGTAAGATTTACCAACATCTATTTTGTGGGTGAGGTACTCCTTTACGTCAAAGTGTCAATATTACAGTAAAATGTAAAAGTATAAGTTCTGCATTCAAAATGTTTGATTTGGAATTAAAGGCTTAAGCAACTTTTGCATCAAGTAAAATGTATGATTCGTCAATGTGGACATCATTCATTTGGAGAAGGGTTACACATACATGAGGTATGTCAAACACAACTAATAGAAAAGAAGCACTCGGCCTTGTAGGTAGGTAAATATCTGCTTTAATTCCAAAATATCAAAACAAAAACAACATGTATTTAACACAATTTATGGGCAAAAATCATAAGCTAAAACTGAGGTCAATGCGTGTTTTCTGCTCTGTGGATACGGCTCCTTCTCTCCTCCTGTCGTGTTGTATGATCATGGTGGTTTCCCATGACGGATCCCATCTGGGTGAGGGTGTATGTGTACTTTCTTGTGTGAACAAGAAGAGGGTCGTATGTGTGGCATTGACCTGTGGTTCCCTTGTCTATGCATAGTACAGCTCCAGGTTCATCCCATCGTGGATTTCATCTGCAGAGGCCGTGGTTAAGTACAACAGATCAAGATGATAAAATAGTTCTGCCCCACTTTGTATTTAGCTTGGTACAAATTAACTTTCATACATAAGATTCATTTCACTGAAAACATTTTTTATGAGTTCATGTCGCAAAAATAAACACATCAGAAAAATGTTCCTTCTGCTTTTATATAAAGGAAAGTAACTGCTGTAGTTATCCGAAGTGTGTAAAGATAATTAGAATTAACTTATCACTGCTAACATATTCTGACAAACAACACAGACTGAGGGGAATAAATATGTCAGTCATTTTTTTAACCACGATCTCCAACAATAAATCATAACATGCAGCTGCGTGTATATTACAAGGGTCGCTTCATCCATATCAGTGGATGTATTTTCTGCCCTAGACAGGATAATAATAATTAACACAGCCACTGTGACATCACCCATTGTTCTGGAATCCCATTTCTAAGCCTAGAGAGGGCTGTCGTGTGTTTTTCAGACCACAAATGAGATAATTAACTTGCTAGACACTGCATGGTCCCCTCTGTCTCACTCCCTGCTGCTATGGACTGCTTCCCCAGGCTAAGAGCAGGCAGCAATTGGGAGACAGACCTTCGGTTAGCAGCTGTAGCAGGTCAAAATTTGGCCAGCATAAATCCCCCAGCCCCAGGTGTCACAGTGTAACAGAAAGTTTGTTGATCTGGCTGGAAGTTGGGGCTGTCATGTCCCCCGAATCTGAGATTTGCGCTGACTGAATTTGGGTTGCGGTGGCCACTGACTGAGGGTCTGTCTCCAGAGCTGCCGCCCACTCAAATCCCAGCAAGGTTGTCTGTGGCAGCAGGGAGAAAGCAGGAAGACACTGTGATTTAAGGCCATCTTTAACATTAGTTACCTTTGGCTCCAATTAGCAGGAGGCTAAACTATTAGCAACATTTTCTGTTCATTTCTGAAACTCTCCGCCGATACTGACACATACTTGTAAAGACTCTCTTTCTGTTAAGACCGTTTTGAAGGGCAGTTGTTGTCAGTGCTGGAAGAGCAACTTTCTCTGCAGGATTTTCCGCCAATAAATCAGGTTCTCACTGACGGAACATGCACGCACATCTGTATTTGCAAAATTGCATGACTGGCCAAAGTCTCCTATCACAGGTTGGATTTTCTGGAGCCAAAATACAGAGCCAAGAAGAGGAGCAGATGTCTAGTGTTCTCAGTCCACTTGAATTACAATATGCTTCAAGTTTAGTGTCGGACTTCCCCCCCCCCAATGGAGCCAATATTAAACTGCCTTCCTGAGCTTTAATCACATGTAAACAGGTTAGTAACATACAAATTCGCCTCCCGTACAGTTGTCATAAATGGGGAAAGGAGCTAGAGAGACCAAATCCGTTTTTTGTACAAGGCTGTAAACATGTTTATTTCAGCTATAAAGTTGGGCGTTTTAACATGGTGTTCTATGGGAACTGTAAACGTTAACAGAACAAGTGGCCGTTGCAAGAACTACAGTTTTTAGCACCTCATGCTGGCTTAATTTTTCAGAGCCGTAGGTTGCTGCTTGGTATCTACAAATGCAAAAAGTTTTGGATGTATTTGCCCAAGTGGACCTGTGGAAATTAAAATTATCAGATGCTAACTTATTAAGTTTGAAAAGTAATAAGATCTCTATGAATCATCATCAGTATTACTACAGAGCTAGTGACAGAGTGGCTGAAAAGATTATTTAAGGATACAGTCACCCAATGACACATGGTCCTTGAATATGGTATACCTGTGGGAACAGAAGAGGGAAGTTTAGCTGCTAACAGAAGACAGCCGTAGAAACTCTTATCATGGGCAGTAATCCAGATAAGCAATTTACCATTTCTTTAATACAATCTTTTCGTATCGTGTTCCTGTCTGTGCAGCAATGAGCTTCTTCAGATCTCCAATTGTGTCCTCAGAGCTGAAACACCGTGATTAAGGAAGTAGCAACGTGATAGCACAGTGAAAAAAAAATCAGATACACACAATTTGTTGCTTAAATTTGCAAACAGAGCCCAGTTCCTCAAATGTGGTTTGACTAACCCAGGCACCTACTGTGGCTACAGACAGTGCATTTTACACAGAGCATTTGTGAGGAAAGTGAACTCAATACTTCTGGGTTTTGGATAGCAAAAAAAAAAAAATTATATAAAGATGTCATCTTAGGCTATAGGAAACTGGGTAATTTAAAAAACAATAATCTGCAGATTAATCTCTGATGAAAATAGCTGTTACAGTGAATATGCCTACACTGCTGCTGGGACGGTTTGGGTCTACTTGTTCCTTTAAAAGGCATCCCACAAAATCCCAAAATCTTGCATGCATCCATGGAAAATGGTGACCATATTGATTCATTGACTGATTGGGGGCTACTAGGGGTGCACGATAACTATCGGGCCGATAATTATCGGGCCGATAACAGGAAATTATTACGTCATTCCCATAAGTCCGCTATCATGACGAATAGCCCCGATAACATATATAATTTTGTCAGCACGGCAGTGCCCCGCTCCCACTATGAGACCTGAATGGCCTGCATAATCAGAAAAACTCTTTCTGACTGGGAAAATTCAAGAATACCCCCTCATGTCGGAAAACAACTCGTTAACTCGGTCATAATTTCACACAGACGCACACACTCTCTCTCTTTCTCACACATACACACACACGCACGCGCGCACACACGCGCACACTCTCTCTCACACTTTGCACGGTATACTGGTACCAACGGTAGACCGCGGCACTAAAACTCCACAGTACATATCGGTGTTTCCACTACATTCATTTAGCAGCGGCGTGTCGCTTGAACTTCTGGAATGAACTTTTTCAGTTTGTAATCCCCATGCATGTATTTGCATCAGTTCAAGGGGCCTTTATTTTTATATCAGTAAGTAATGCACCTTATTTAAATTGATGTTCATTTGAGATATCAAATAGTTTTTTGTTTGATATCTTTTCGAAAATGTTTGAGATGCTTGCCAATAGTTTTTCATTGGAAAAAATAAATATCTCTTATTTAAAGAGTCAAAACTGTTTTAGTTTTGATCATAGTATTGATGTCATGATCTTAGGTATATATATATATATATATATATATATATATATATATATATATATATATATATATATATATATATATATATATGATGTATATGTGTGTGTGTTATCGGGTATCAGTTATCGGTATCAGCCTTTAGGAGCTGAAAGTTATCGGTTATCGGTTTAAAAGAAAAGTTATCATGCATCCCTAGGGGCTACAATTAACATCAGCAAAACTGTATCAAATATTGGTTAACAAACTTACACAGCTCATGCAATATTATCCAAGTCTCATTTATGCAGTCTTATGCTCAGTACTCTCCAAGCACATGCATATTCACGAAAGCATTACTATTTTTAAATAAACTGAAAGTGAAGCTCCAATACTGAGGGGTTTTTCTTTAACTAAAACCCATGTGTTTGGGAAGTGCTGCGCTTACAATTGGATAAATGAGACTTAAATGAGATTATACTGCATGAGTTGTGTGAGAGGATGTTTTGATATAGTTTTGCTGTTGTTAAACATGATCCACAATCAATCAATAAACCAATGTGGTCGCTGTTTTCTGTGGAGGCATGTGAGAAAAACAAAGTTTACTTGAATCAAGGTAACAGCATGACTGGCTGATATACAAAGGTAATTTTGTGGGTGAAGCTTCCCTTTAAGCGGAAGGGTCACTGCAAATCAATAACGAGCTGTACTGAGACATTATCTTCATCCTTCGATCAAATATTTCTACCCTGATAGGAAAATTATGTAAATCATATGCTTATGGCATTCCAGCCAGCAGATCTCAATATATTATTTCTCCTCATTATACACACACATTACAACTTTCCTGTTTACATTACAGTTCATTCACTTTGCAATTACTGTACATCTGTCTACCACAAACATATAGTCTAGTTTTACTTGTGTGAGATTTTTCTGAGATAGATAGATAAGTATATATATACACATACACACACACACACACACACACACACATATATATATATATATATATATATATATATCACTGTTATATGATACATGTTGTATTGGAGAGGAGGCCTTAGATACAAGAGTTTCATCAGAAACAACTACTTTTCTGTAACTGTTGCTAATGTGACACTTGAAACGTATCAACTCTTCAGCTAATGCTAACTCCACGTTAGCCTTACGCGGGCCCAGGTGTTACACATGTGGCAGGATGCGATAGTCCGGATTATCGCCACAGTTTCAGTGAAGGATACTTGCACTTGACGCGGACTTTCTTGCCCAGACGATCGTTGCAAACAACCTCGATCATCTTCGGTTCCTGTAAGCAGAAGAAAATGAGACAGAGTTAGCATAACATGTGAGGGTTGCGTCGCTTAAAAGCATCACCCACACAACTTTGGGCAGTAATACTCGTACACATAGCTAGTTAGAAGCTATAGCTAATGTGGTTTAATCACAGTGTGCCACAGAGAAGAAAAGGGGGCTTTAAATTCAGTTCATAACAAACAGGTTTAGTTTGACGTTTGCTAACATTAGCTAGCTAACGTTACAGCTCACAACGTCGCTACTGTACAATATTGTACAGACCGACGTGCATCATGTTACAAAGCACACACGGAAACCTACATCTTGCCTTTAAAATGCCGAGTACGGTTACATCTACAATAACAATGTGTCTAATGTGATATTCCTACCTGGAAATTCACAACAGAATAACGAAAACCACCGTGTCGATTATATTTTCTGGAACGCTCTGTGTCCTGCTGATGCAGTTGCGTAGCTTACACTTTCGACCAATCAAATGCGCGCAGTGATGATTGACAGCCCGAATCAGCCTATGACAGGACAGATAAAGGCGGGTCCTGATTCTGAAAACAACTCGTACCGTAAACACAGTGCCAACTGTCGTAGTGTACTTAGCTAAGCTGCAGCCCAACCTGTCACACGGTAGCTTCATTGAAATTAAATTTGTAAAACGCTGCTACTGACACAAAATAATGGCAGACGAGGAGAAGTTACCGCCAGGGTGGGAGAAGAGAATGAGCCGCAATTCAGGTAATGAACACACAAGAGGAAACTAATACTGGCTACCTTGCTAAATGGTGATATGTCAGTAAACTTAGCTAACTAGCTAGCAGCACCAGCACCGTGTACTACTGTTGAAACGAGGCAGATGGGGGTGTAACTTTAATGGCGATATGCTGAAACTAGTGATGGGTATCTCGGTGTTATAGGTGTGTTTTGTTAAATGTGGTGTTTGGCTGTTATTAGGTGTGTTGTTTCATGATTGCGCGCCAGGGCTGATCCATTCAACCTGGCTGCTGCAGGGCCCTGCATGACGTCATACTGCTCCAGAGCTTCACGTGCAGCCTCAGCATTATTTTTACTCCTTTATGTTGGGTTGCAGAAAAGCTTACTACAGTCCGGTCCCATTTAAAACATAAATCTTTAATAGTTTACCCTTCTTCTACACAGCTGTGGCTCATAGGCTGCAGCACAACAGTGGTGGAAGTATTTAGATCCTTTATCTGAGTATTACATATTAACACAACACTGTGAAAATACTCTGCAAGTTAAAGTCCTGCATTCAACACCTTACTTAAACAGAAGTATGTAATTACGTATCAGCCAAGCATACTTACAGTATCATAAGCAGAAGTAGTCATTCTGCAGTAAGATGTTCCCTGTCAGTGTTTTACTGTAAAATGTGATGTTTTTGGAATATGACTGATGCATTAATGTGTATGTTGTATTTCACTGCTGTAGATTGAGCCTGTGCTAATTTTATGTTATTGATATTTTGTCAGTAAGTTTAATCTACAGCAATGCATCATACTCTGTAAGATCATCATATCAAGGATGCACCATATCCCATATGCCGATATGTAACAACTCATTTGACCAATATCAATATATCCACTTTTTTTCCCCACCTAATTTTAGTGATCATCAAGTCGTGGAATTAAAATCATACTGTACATGCATACTCTTATCATGATGGCCCACCAGCAGATGAAGTATAATACTTCTCAGTGCATATAATATTCATTCATTGTGCAAATTTAAAAAAAGCATGATGGCCGATTCTGATAGTTCATTTTAAAGCCAATATCGTCCGACACAGATGATGTACTGATACTATCAGCATTTTGGCTGATTCTGCTGATGTGCTGATTTACACTACATCATAACTTTGTAGCTTCACTGTCCTCTGAGAACCACAAATTTCTAAAAAGTCAACTTTTCATGGTGTCTGAAAAACAGCCCAGTTTTCAGCTTTGTGAAAATGCATTTTCCAGCTGATCCAAGAGGATTTTCATGTAGCCTAAAGGTCCAGTATGTGGCATTTTGGGGCCTCTATAGGCAGAAATTGCATATAATATTCATAGCTATGTTTTCCCATATTTTTTTCATAGCCACATATTTTCCTCAGGGGTCAATGTACACCAAGATGGAGCTCAAAGCAGAGTGAATTTTGGACTCTGGGCTGGTTCTGATACCTCAACTCAGGCTCAACAGAGTTCCAACACTCCCCTTTTCCCACATCTAAAAGCAGTACATCTTATTATGAAGAACTCATTGGAAAATATATTTTATGTGATCTATTGTGACTACATTAAAACAACTGATTACAGAAACCCTTAATGTCATAAGATGATATGACATGATAATGTGGATCAGTCACGTCAGAGCCAGTACATGATCTGCTAAATGAAGCTAATATTGCTATTGAGGTCTGTTCCAGCAAACTCTGAGTCTAACCTAACCCTGAGCTCTGAGTTAATGAACCCTGAGATGGAAAACTCAGTTTTCAGTTGATCACATTGTTCAATCAGCTCTGACTATGTTCACTCTCAGTTATGAGTTACGTGCAGTGAATGAACAAATCCATCAGTGGAGCTCCGATACTATGATTCACCATGGCAACAGGTACATAAAGGACAGAGCCTCCATTTAAATCCAGTCAATATACAGATATTAATGATTGGGATTGTGAGCTCTGCCGCTGGAGCTCGGCAGGATTATGATTAATTTGTCATGTATGTGTGGGCCTGTATGTGCACTGTGTATATTTATGTTTGTTTGTTTTTTTTAAAGAGCCTTAGTCAGAGCGGGGAGACATGTTGATAAGTTGACGCAATAAAGTTTTATCAAGTGTTTACATTAATTAGTCATTTCGGCCATAGCCTACATTACATTTGTAATATATTTGTTCAGCTGTAGTCTGACGGTGACAAAACACAGAAGCCAGCAACTGAAAAATTAGATTAAAATACATAAATCAAAGACCGAGACATAATTGTAATCAGATCCAGTAATAATGTGGCTGGTGATTTGCACTTTAGTAGAGCAACAGGCCACAGTCGAGCATCCATTGGTTTTATTTCAGCTACTTCAAAAAATGCAGTAAATTAAAACTGAGATGCTGTTAAAACAGGTTCAGACTCTATGCAGTCTTTTTAAAAACTCACTTTCATTCTGCAGCTGCACCACGATCCTGCTCACTCAGAAATTTTAACATGTAATCTCAGATATTAAAGGAATTATTTTCCATCGGTGCGACCAGTCACATCATGAGAGATGGAGATTATTATTGGTTGATCTGACTAAAGCTTCATACTGATTTTTTAACTAAGATGACACATTATGTCCGACAAACATTTTAGTGGGACTGCTGTAACAAACTGACAGCTGTCTGCAGTGACGTGAGGGCGACTTGATGCTTTGTGATATTTTCATGTGAGGGCAGAAATGACTGACAGCACATTAAAGCAGTAACTTAAGATAGTCCTGGGTAACAAACTAAAACCCAACCAGGATTTAGATTCTGACATACAGTAAACCTTTAATGATGTGCTTTGATACAGACTGAATCATGATAAAATGAAACAGCGTGTCTGCCTTTGTAAGAGGGAGGAAACTGTGAGAAACTCAGGGTTTGCTGAAGAAAACCTGCCAGCAAGCAGGTTAGGTTTTAAGTTACTTCTCTTTCTGAAACTGAAAACCCAAGTTTCCCTAAATCTCAGGATTAACCGGGCTTTCACTAATCCTGCCTTTTGGAATACAGCCCTGGGCTATTAGGTCAGTGCGTCCCCAAACACAGTTGCCATATCAACTTTGTAAGGTGTTAATATTGAATGTTCTGCTTTTTCTGCTGCCTCCATTTGTTTAAAAGAATCAATGAATGCAGCTTTAATGACTGTCTCTTCTTTGCCCTCCAGGCAGAGTGTACTACTTTAATCGCAACACCAATAACAGCCAGTGGGAACGTCCAGTGGGAGATGGCCGTGGAGAGCCAGATAAGGTTATTATGTGTAGTATTTTATATGCACTTTTCATTATAACAGTAAACTTTTATTAGAATCAGAAAGTGCTTTATTTCAAACTGGTTTTCACATACAAGGAATTTGCTTTGGTGTACAAAATAAACAGGATCAGGACAGGTCAGGAAAAATGACATTCAAAATAAAAGCAAGTATTGCAAAAGTAAATAAACATAAATATAGAGTAGAAGGAAATTATAGTAGAAATATTTGAAAAAAATATACGAGTTAAAATGACTGCTTTGTAGTTTTTAGAAGTGGTAGTTTTGTGCATAAATTTGCAAAATTGTTGAAGGAAGGAGGTTCACACTACAAAGAACAAAAAACGCTTTCGAAGTAAGTGTTACAAAGTGCTTTTTAACATAAGATAAAAGCAAGTCTGACAAAGTTTAGTAATGTGATGATTAAATTAATGAGTGGACGGGGCTTTATGAAGCTTTGGGACTTCCAACTGAAAAGAGGTAACAGTGACATCTGGTGCTTTGCAGAAATATCGCAGCTCTGTAAGACTGCTGAGGCAAAGCACTTCGACACCCTGCTGACTTTATACTGATGTTTCAGTCCTCCTCAGCAGTCCTTTATTTAACTTCATAGTAACAGTTATCTCTTTAGTAGATGAGTATTTCAGTCCACAGCAGAAGACTTGAAAATATCGAGATATATATTGTGTATCGCCATATAGCTTAAAAATATTGCAGTATTATTTATTGTCCATGTCGCCCAGGCCTACCTGTAGTCTGTTACTGCTGACTGCTTTTCACTTTACATTGATGATTAATTTAATTCTTATCCAATGTTACTGTTTGTACACACTCTGTTGATTGCATGTTTCTCATAAACTGTACCATTAACGGTTCCTATCTTTAGAAACTCTTTGTCAGAGGGAGAAAGAAATCAAACTGGGACATCCAGGACATTTTGTTATTTGTAGACTTTGTCTTCATCATTTGATCATACACACTGCCAGGACCAAACTGTTTGAAGTACATTTGTAAGTTCGATTTTTCTGACCAATATTAAGATTTAAATTTCTGTTTCCTTCTATAAACTCAACTCCGAGTCTGTTTTTGTGGTCTGTACAGTATTAAACAGGGCACACCTTCACTTAACTTAAACACAAGCGTATTTGTACATGAGTAGAAGGAGCTAAAATTGCTCAGTTGCTTGTGGTCAAGGTCCTCAAAGGGTTGTGGGGTTTTTTTCTCCAGTCAGTCACTTCTTCTAACACGGCTAGTTTTCTGTTGAAAATTAATTTTGTTAATATTTCTGAATATACTCCATGCTTGTGTGCTTGACATTGCTGCATCTAACAGTTATTCTCTTTATTAATTAATCAGTTTGTTTACTGTTGTCATTGTTTTATATATTCGTTTATAAAATGTCAGAAAATAGTGAAAAATGTCAGTCATAACTTCCCAAAGCTCAAAGTTACAAGATTTTTATTTATTATGTCTGTAGATTTTGTTCAATCAACAATCCAAAACCCAAAGATTTTAAATTTCAGAATGATAATGAATAAAGGACCTCTAAATGTACTGAACACAATGAGATACTACGTTCAATGAGACACTAGATCAAACTTATTCAGTCTTTTTTTGTTTAATTCTGTCTGCTTGAATTTTCATCATACAGTACAGTGAAGGTAAAAACATCCCATTGATACACCTACAGTGAACGATATCTATAGCAACAAGCATCATAAAAAATGAGTCTGTGAAAACAGATGTAGGGTGTGTTCAACTTGAAAAACCTTTTTGTTCTCACGGCTGCCTTCAACATTTTTGGTCAGTACTTGTTGACACACCTCATTGTTTAGATAGGTGCCTGAGGCAGGGCGGTTTTATTACTTATAATTGAGTTTGCATGTTCTCCCTGCGTCAGCCTGGGTTTTCCCCAGGTACTCTGGCTTCCTCCCACAATTCAAAGGTTAATTGGTGACTCTAAATTGTCCGTAGGTGTTAATGCGAGCATGAATTGTTGTCTGGGTTAATGTGTCGGCCCTGCGATAGTCTTGTGACCTGTCCAGGGTCTACCCTGCCTCTCACCCAGTGTCATATGGGATAGGCTCCAGCCCCCTCACGACCCCTAACAGGATAAGAGGTTATGGAAAATGAATGAATGAATATAATCAAAAGCCCAAATTTATTCAGTTTATTATCATGAAAAGAAAATCAGAAAATCATCTCAGTTGAGAACCTGGAACCAGCAAATATTGAAAAATTGCCCAAACAATTAATCAGTTACCCAAAACATGCTAGTAACGGCGACTGACCATTAACTAATTATAATATTCAGTTTGATGTTCTTCCAGCTCTTCATTAAAATGATATGGTATTTACTCTGAGAGAAAATTCAACCCAAGGTCGCTCTACTCCATCAGATGGAAATATTCAAGATTCCTTGTGCATCATTTCACTACATGCACAAAATTTAGACATAATGGCATCTTTGGAGACTTCGGCGTCTCCATTAGAATTTCAAATTGAGTTTACTGGGTTTACACAAAGTTTGGGTGCACAGTGTTGGTTTATGACTTATTTACATTTATAGCTCCTGAGCCAATCAGTTAATGGTGTATAAATCTTTATGACTTCCATTTACCGCTCAAGTAAGAAACTCAAAACACTTTATTAATATCCACTCACTTCCTACTGAGCCATGAAGTCCAAAGTCATGTCAGTAAATCCCTAAAGAGTCACGTGTTTCTCTTAACAACATATTGGTTTAAGTATTAATTATCTGTAAAGCATCAGTAAATGCTTTATAAACAATGATAAAGCATTAGTTATAACTTATAAATCATTATATGTCTTATTAGAAAGTGGTCCTGGCCTATCTAAGAGACAAACAAAGACTGGCACAACTCAGCAAACACATCTTATTGATTCTGATCAGTTTGTTTCTTCACTCTCTCACTCAGGTACGCTGCTCTCACCTCCTGGTGAAACATAATCAGTCACGACGTCCATCTTCTTGGCGGGAACAAAATATCACACGGACTAAAGAGGAGGCCCTGGAACTCATACAGAGTGCGTAAGGCATCAAGGAGGGAGTTTGGGGGAGGGGGGGGCGTGATCAGGTCTGATCAGCATCCTGACTTTGTTCTTTATTTCTCTGTTGTGAGCAGAATACATAGAAGAGATCAAGTCTGGAGAGGAGAAGTTTGAGTCCCTGGCTTCTCAGTTCAGCGACTGCAGCTCAGCTAAGAACGGTGGAGATTTGGGATTATTTGGCAGAGGTACACACACACACACAAACAAGTGCTAACCCTATTCATAGATACATAAGTCAGCTCAACTCATATTATTTATAAAGCACATTTAAACACAACTCACATTGACCAAAGTGCTGTACAGAAGGAATATAATGCCAAAAACACATACACGACAGGCAACACAACTGTCAGGTACACAGCTTAGTGACACAACACACACAGGCCTGTGTTTTGAGCCTCAACATCAATAGTGGGGGTGGATCTGATTGGGAGCGGGATGCTGGTCCACAGTTTGGGGGACACACAGCAACGGCACGATCACCACTGAGCTTAAGTCCGGAGCGTGGGACAGCCAGGAGCCCCAGGTCAGCTGACCTAAGGGACCTGGGCGTAGAGTAGGGGGTTAGAAGGTCTGCCATATAGGATGGGGCCAGCCCATTTAGGGCTTTCTACACAATCAGGAGAACCTTAAAGTCAATTCTGAGCTTTATAGGCAGCCAGTGGACAGAGGCTAAAACGGGTGTGATATGGTCTCTCCTCCAGGTTCCTGTGAGGAGTCTGGCAGCGGCATTCTGAATAGGTTGGAGGTGAGACAGAGAGGACTGATTAATACCAGTGTACAGAGATTTATTGTAGTCTGAATGGGAGAAGATGAGAGCTTGGGTGACTATTTGCAGGTCTTTGAGGGAGAGAAATGGCTTGATTTTGGAAATGGTGCACGTTGAAAAAAGCTGGCTTTTACTGCTGCATTTCTTTACTGAGCTGGTCAGAAATCCCTTCGATTGAGTCACGGGGGCAAAGAGGACTTCTGATTTGCCCTCTTTCAGCTGAAGGACGTTCTGTGCCATCCAATTCTTTATGTCCTTGAGGCAGCCCACAAAAGTTAAACAGATATGCCATAAGTTGCTAAGTATGTTTTAATATGTTGGGTTTTTTGTCAGCTTATTTATCAGGATAACACTGACAAACATTGTTACACAAGAAAAAGAAATGCAAAAGATGTATTGTGATATAGTGTCTATCTGAAGCTAATCTGCTGCTCTGTACATAATGAATACAGGATAAAATAGAGGCGAGTTACAGAAGTGTGGGTTAGCGGATAAGTCTGGTTAATGTGTATTAATCTGCAGCTGAAAATAGTCTCAAACGGGACATTTTAGGAAATTATTTAGTCTTTTTTTAAAGGAAGCTATTTATTTGTGACTGTTCTTACAAGATATCTGTCTTAAGTAGGAACAAATGAACTTGTGGCTGAGTGGCACAGGCTGGGTAGGAAATTCAGAAATAATTTGGAAACTAATGTATTGTTGGTTTTGGTCTTTTCGTGGCATTTGTTGACAATATCATAATGAAGAACAAAAACTGGATTTACCTCCAGGAAGAGTTTTAGTGCAGGAAGTTTTACTTTGGTAGGTAAATTTGGTTCATGAGCACTGTTGGTAGGCACCTGTATGCCCTAATTAGCCAGGAATTTAAAAGGTCATTCCACCCAAGTGAGTGCTTTCACTCCATGCACAGAGTTTGTGTGTTGTTTGCCAAAGTTTTGTTTCGTTTTCATTTTGTTTATTTCTGGCACCGTTGCTCTTATTTACCAGCACTGTGGTGGCAAGTTTCCAGCTTAATAGCAATTACTGGCCATGCCCATATGACACGCCCAGACTGAAAGTGAAACCAAATAAACAATAAAAGTTCAATAATGAATATTGTAAAAGATGATTAAAAAATAAACTAGAATTGCCACCTTGCAGTTGCATGCCTTTGGGAACCAGTCAAGTTGCTGTTGCAGTTTACATCCATGTCTGTCCAGACTCACATGTAGCCATGACAGCGGACAATGCTTCAAATGTTGCTGCACTCAGAGAAGCTGTATATTCTAAAACATGGATCTTTAACACACATCCCCCTGGCAGCAGTGGAGCACTGAAGATCTATACACCACAATTTCAAGGTGGACAGATATGATCAGTGTCACCAAATCAGAGTCAGACCAAATGTCCCCCCATCTGTTCCTGAGATATGACGTTGAATAAAGGCCAGAAAAGTGTTTATGCAGAACATTATGATTCACTTATTCATTCATTTTCTGTAATCGCCTGTCCTGTCGGGTTGTTTGAGGGGGGTTGGACTCTATCCCAGCTGACATTGGGCGAGAGGCAGGGTACACCCTGGACAGGTCACCAGACTATCACAGGGCTGACACATAGAGACAGACAACCATTCACAGTCACATTCACACCTACGGACAATTTAGAGTCACCAGTTAACCTGCATGTCTTTGGACTGTGGGAGAAAGCTGGAGCACCCACGCTGACACGGGGAGAACATGCAAACTCCACACAGAAGGGCTCCCCCATCCCCAGGTTCAAACTCTCTTGCTGTGAGGCAACAATGCTAACCACTGCATCACTGTGCCGCCAGGATATTATGACATCACAGTAAAGTTGACCTTTGACCTTTTGGATATAAAATTTTTATCACTTCATCATCTTATTCTATTGGACATTTGTTTGAAATTTTGTCAGTATTAACATGATTTGTGAGGTCACAGTGACCTTGACCTTTGACCTTCAACCATCAAATTCTAATCAGTTTATTCTTCAGTCCAAGTGCATGTTTCTGCCAAATTTGAGGAAATTGTCTCTACAGGCCTGCCTGAGATATCCCATTCATGAGAATGAGACAGACGCGAGTTCACTTTGACCTTGACCTTTGACCACCAAAATCTTATCAGTTTATTGTTGAGCCCAAACTGACGTTTTTGCCAAAATTTCGGGAAATTCCCTCAAGCCGTTGTGGAGATATTGCATTCATAAGAATAAAATGGACACAGGGTTACTGTGGCCTTGGCCTTTGACCTGTTACCACCAAATTATGATCAGTTAATTTTTGAGTCAAAGTGGATGTTTGTCCCAAAATTTGAAGAAATTCCCTCAAGGCATTTTTTAGATATCACGTATACAAGAATGGGACAGACAACCTGAAACCATAACACCTTCAGCTACTGGCAGCGCAGAGGCATAAAAAGAGTCTTTCAAGCAAACGCAGGAATTTATGCACACACACGCCAGATGATAATGTACAAGATACTCTATGTTTGACTTTTGACTTGAATGTGGATAACCATTTTATTACTTTAATATACAACGTGTGTTTTTGTTTTAGGTCAAATGCAGAAGCCTTTTGAAGATGCTTCCTTTGCTCTCAAAGTGGGAGACATGAGCGGTCCTGTTTTTACTGACTCTGGAGTCCACATCATCCTACGCACTGGTTGAAAGGAAGAAGCCACATACTGTACTTTCCTCTTATGTCTTCTCTCTCTCTCACACACACACACACACACACACACACACACACACACACTCAGTCCAACCCAACCAGACCTGATTTATTTTAATGACACGCACCACCCAATAAACAAAGCATATGGGCCGAGTCGCATCATTTTAAGTGGGATCATTTTGTTCCAAGCACTATTTAACGTATGAATACTTAAATCACACTGAACTTTAAGGAGTACCGCAGATTATTCCTGTAAGACCTCAAGCTTTTATTAACCATGGCAATGCCATTATATAAAATCATGAGTGCCTGTGACTCTGTTGAAGTGAGTGGAAACAGTTTCACACGATGCGCCAAGTTTGAGAATGCGTCTGTAAAAGCTTGTGTTTGTATGTGCATGTCTTTAAGAGGACCATTTACTGTATGTTTCCCTGTAACCTTTTCCATTTCTACAGTATGTGTGCCAAAGCAGTTCCCTGATCTTGTTTTGGAAGATGGATTCATGAGATGTTTAAAAGACTTATAGCCATTGCAGACCACTGCAGTTCATAAAGGCATTGCTGTTCTGAGTTCTCTACATTTAGCTTTGATTTAAATTGGTTGTCCTTTGCAGGTATCCAGTAACATAGAACCATTTGTTTTCATAATCCACTGTAAAAAAAAGTGCATGCCCCTCTCCCCCCCAAAGGATATGCAAAGATGGCATAGTTAACAACCTCCAGGTTTTAACAATCAGCTCTGCAGCTTTTAAAGGCATCAAAGTTCAGATGAACTGTTACACTGTTGTGTGATTGATTGGAGTTTTTCTTTCATCAATAAAAAAAAACTGTTTTTGTAAGTGTCGTTTTGGGGTTTATTTAGAAAAGAATGAACTGCTGGACAAAGTTACTGTAGGAAACTGCTCTGATTAATTGGGTCACCAAACCTGCAGCTGAAACTGCCATGTGTGGAATAAACAGAAGCAACAACATGAAAACCAAGTGAATTTTAAACAGAATAAGATAACAATACCAAAGATCATTTGGACTTTAAAGGGATAGTTTGGATTTTTGAAGTGTTGTATGAGTTCTTCATCCTTCATCGATGTATAACCACCCCTGAGTTCAGCAATGTATTGCTGTGGAGGAGGGCAGCAACAAAATGTATTTTAGCCACCTAAAAGATTGATTGCATTTTACACTATATTTAGAATATTTTCACAGCTTTACCTTGCCATCAGACAGGGATTTCTAACAGTGAACCAAAGCTGGTGTATCACTTTCTTCAAAGTGAGACTCCACTTTACCGTTGCTGGATACAGAAGCTGCTGATCTGCTGCTGCCTCGATCAGTTAGTTTATGTGATTGTGCGACTTTGGCCTCTAAAAGGGTTAATTCACATTCACCAAAGTCGCACAATAACACAAACAAGCCCCACTTGTAGTCCGTGTAACTGCTGACAGCTTGTCACATTACACTGGTGATGAAGTTGATTCTGATCCAATGTTGCTGTTCATACACACCCTGTTGATCGCATCTTTCTCATAAACTGTACCATTAACCGTTCCTATTATAAGAAACTCTCTGAGAAAGAAATCAAACTGGGACATCCAGGACATTTTGTCATTTACAGAATTTGTCTTCAGCATTTGATTATACACGCTGCCAGGACCAAACTGTTTAAAGTAAATGTGTTATTGGGATTTTTCTGACCAATATTAAGATTTAAATTTCAAATACTTTCTATAAACTCAACTCCGGGCCTGTTTTTGTGGTGTGTACAGTATTAAACAGGACACACCTTCACTAAACATAAACACAAGCCTATCTATAAATAATAAATAATGCAGTTGCTTGTGGTCAAGGTCCTCAAAGGGTTGTGTTTTTTTTTCTCCAGTCAGTCACTTCTTCTAACATGGCCAATTGACCAGTTTTGTGAAGATTTATAAAAAATACTCCATGCTTGTGTGCTTGACATTGCTGCATCTAACTGTTATTCTCTTTATTAATTAATCAGTTTGTTCACTGTTGTCATTGTTTTACATGTCCGTTTATAAAATGTCAGATAGTTCAATAAGCTCAATGTGACAAGAGTCGCAGCTATTTATTATTATGTCTTTAGATGTCTTATTTTATTCAATCAACAATCCAAAACCCAAAGATTTTAAATTTCAGAATGATAATGAATAAAGGACCTCTACATGTACTGAACACAATGAGATACTACGTTCAGTGAGACACTAGATCAAACTTATTCAGTCTTTTTTCCCTTTATCTATGTGAATTTTCATCATACAGTATAGTGAAAGTAAAAACATCCCATTGAGATATCTAAAGTGAATTATATCCATAGCAACGAGCATCATAAATATGAGTGTGAAAACACAAGCAGGGCGTGTTCGACTCAAAAAACCTTTTTGTTCTCACGGCTGCCTTCAACATTTTTTGTCAGTACTTGTTAAAGGGACACACCTCATTGTTTAGATACATACCTGAGGCAGGGCAGTTTTATTAATTACTTCTAATATTAGTTATTCTTTTGTGTTTAGGAATTAGGCTGACCTACAATCCAAAGCCCAAATGTACAGTACAGGCCAAAAGTTTGGACACACCTTCTCATTCAATGCGTTTTCTTTATTTTCATGACTATTTACATTGTAGATTCTCACTGAAGGCATCAAAACTATGAATGAACACATGTGGAGTTATGTACTTAACAAAAAAAGGTGAAATAACTGAAAACATGTTTTATATTCTAGTTTCTTCAAAATAGCCACCCTTTGCTCTGATTACTGCTTTGCACACTCTTGGCATTCTCTCCATCAGCTTCAAGAGGTAGTCACCTGAAATGGTTTTCCAACAGTCTTGAAGGAGTTCCCAGAGGTGTTTAGCACTTGTTGGCCCCTTTGCCTTCACTCTGCGGTCCAGCTCACCCCAAACCATCTCGATTGGGTTCAGGTCCGGTGACTGTGGAGGCCAGGTCATCTGCCGCAGCACTCCATCACTCTCCTTCTTGGTCAAATAGCCCTTACACAGCCTGGAGGTGTGTTTGGGGTCATTGTCCTGTTGAAAAATAAATGATCGTCCAACTAAACGCAAACCGGATGGGATGGCATGTCGCTGCAGGATGCTGTGGTAGCCATGCTGGTTCAGTGTGCCTTCAATTTTGAATAAATCCCCAACAGTGTCACCAACAAAACACCCCCACACCATCACACCTCCTCCTCCATGCTTCACAGTGGGAACCAGGCATGTGGAATCCATCCGTTCACCTTTTCTGCGTCTCACAAAGACACGGCGGTTGGAACCAAAGATCTCAAATTTGGACTCATCAGACCAAAGCACAGATTTCCACTGGTCTAATGTCCATTCCTTGTGTTTCTTGGCCCAAACAAATCTCTTCTGCTTGTTGCCTCTCCTTAGCAGTGGTTTCCTAGCAGCTATTTGACCATGAAGGCCTGATTGGCGCAGTCTCCTCTTAACAGTTGTTCTAGAGATGGGTCTGCTGCTAGAACTCTGTGTGGCATTCATCTGGTCTCTGATCTGAGCTGCTGTTAACTTGCCATTTCTGAGGCTGGTGACTCGGATGAACTTATCCTCAGAAGCAGAGGTGACTCTTGGTCTTCCTTTCCTGGGTCGGTCCTCATGTGTGCCAGTTTCGTTGTAGCGCTTGATGGTTTTTGCGACTCCACTTGGGGACACATTTAAAGTTTTTGCAATTTTCCGGACTGACTGACCTTCATTTCTTAAAGTAATGATGGCCACTCGTTTTTCTTTAGTTAGCTGATTGGTTCTTGCCATAATATGAATTTTAACAGTTGTCCAATAGGGCTGTCGGCTGTGTATTAACCTGACTTCTGCACAACACAACTGATGGTCCCAACCCCATTGATAAAGCAAGAAATTCCACTAATTAACCCTGATAAGGCACACCTGTGAAGTGGAAACCATTTCAGGTGACTACCTCTTGAAGCTCATGGAGAGAATGCCAAGAGTGTGCAAAGCAGTAATCAGAGCAAAGGGTGGCTATTTTGAAGAAACTAGAATATAAAACATGTTTTCAGTTATTTCACCTTTTTTTGTTAAGTACATAACTCCACATGTGTTCATTCATAGTTTTGATGCCTTCAGTGAGAATCTACAATGTAAATAGTCATGAAAATAAAGAAAACGCATTGAATGAGAAGGTGTGTCCAAACTTTTGGCCTGTACTGTAGGTCAAATATAATGATACATCAGTCACAGGAGCATCTTATGCCTCTGTATTATTTTGCCAACCACCCAATCCGACCAGCATATCCCCCATCCTCTCAAAGGACACAAGAGGGGAATAGTGCGATTTCATGAATGTAACATTCAGAGCATTAAAACAGAAGCAATGCTATGTTTGCAATATGTAATGGCATCCAGAGCAGTGAATGAAGTCATGCTCCGTCTGTGTTGTAAACTGCACTCCTCTCTGATTTGTTGTGATAAGCCAGTCCAGCTTCATGTACATGTCAGTGCATGTGTGTATCTCGCTAGCTAGCTCATTGGCACTCCCTTTGGGGGTCATCCCTATGTTTCCAGGGTTCTATGTTTCCCGGGTTCTATGTTCCCCACTTAACCCTGCAAAAAAGGTTCTATGTTCCCCGCTTACACAAAAAGGGTTCTATGTTTCCCGCTTGGTTGAGCGGGACACATAGAACCTTTTTTGTGTAAGCGGGGAACATAGAACCTTTTCTGTGTAAGCGGGGAACATAGAACCTTTATTGTGTAAGCGGGGAACATAGAACCTTTTTTGCAGGGTTAAGTGGGGAACATAGAACTCGGGAAACATAGATACGCTCCCCTGCTTTGCACTGCGGTCATACAGCAGTTACCACTGACATTAGAACTTTGTTGTTGCGAAAGCTAAGCTCCCACCATCTGGTCCCCCTTAGTTAACGCTATTAGCTCTGTCAGCACCATAAACTGCATAGTAAAGATCAAACACATGACAGCTCCCTTAAAGTGAGGCCGAAACAAAGATCAAATAGGATAAGATGATGAAGTGATGATATTTCATATCCAAAAGTTCAAAGAGTCAACTTCACTGTGACATCAGAATGTTTGTCAAAAACACTTTTCTGGCCAATATTCAACACCATATCTCAGGAAAAGGAGGCGAGACATTTGTTCAGGTACTGAATTGGTGACACTAATCTTGGGCTTCCATTTGAGACTGTGTGGACTGTATAGATCTTCTGTGCTGTCAGGCTGAAGATGTGTGCGAAGCATTCATGATTTGGAAGTAAAACATTGCAGTTAAAACAATGTAGTTTCTTTACAGCAACTGGCTACATATGAGTCTGAGCAGACATGACTATAAACTGTAACTGCAACTTGATTCAACTTGTTCACAGAGGTACCCAACCACAAGGTGATAATTCTTGCTACATTGTTGAATTGGTACTTCCACTTAAGTAATAACTCAATTACTTATGTGACCCTTTAGTGAAGTCATATTTAAATGTCCACTGCAAAAAGAAAATGGTATACTCTTAAGACACCGGAAGAATCAAGACTAAGAGTCTACACCCAAAGCAGCTCTGTGAGGTTGTTGCCTTTTTAGGCACAGAGGTGCACACATCAAAATGCTAACATGCTAAAAAAAATTGACCTGATTGAAAGTCAAAAGATCGAAGTTTTTGCCAATCGTCCTACAGGGGACATGAATGTCTGTACAGAATTTTACAGCAATACATCAAATAGTTGTTGAGATATTTCAATAAAAAACAGAAATGTGACCACATGGTACCACTAATGGAAAAGTAAGGGAATCATCAAAGTCATTCAGACGTATCCTCTGCAGCCATGGATGTCTGTACAGAGTGACATGGCATTCCAATTCAAATCAATTCAGTTCAGTTCAATTTTATTTATAAAGCCCAATATCACAAATCACAATTTGTGTCAGAGGGCTTTACAGCCTACGACATCCTTCTGTTCTTGGACCCTCGCAGCGGATAAGGAAAAACTCCCTCCCCCATAAACCCTTTAACAGGGAAATAAATGGTAGAAGGTATCCCTCTTCCAGGACAGACAGATGTGCAATAGATGTCGTACAGAACAGATCAACATAATAAATTTACAGTGATCCATATGACAAAATGATACATTGAGAGAAAGAGACAGATGGTCAGCAAACAGTAATGACAATAGCTACAATAATATTATAATAATATTGATAACAACAACAACAATAATTATAAAATAATAATTGTTGGTATATATGTTATAGGTATGTATACTATATGATAGCATATGTATGTGACAATAATATAGGAGGCATCTGGCAGGACCACGGCAGCAACACAACCACGATACACCATCCATGCATAGCTGCAATTCAAAGGAGCCTGCGAGACAGTGGAGCACAAAGGCTCTGGAGAGGAAGCAGCGATATGCAGTAATAGGACATGGGTGTTAGCAAATGAAGAAGTGCCAGCTTTTCAGAAACTGTGAGAGAGAGAGAGAGAGAGAGAGAGAGAGAGAGAGAGAGAGAGAGAGAGAGAGAGAGAGAGAGAGAGAGAGAGTGCTTGGTGTATTATAGGAGGTCTCCCAGCAGACGAGGTCTACGTCAGCCTAACTAGGGGCTGGTCGAAGGCAAGCCTGAGCCAGCCCTAACTATAAGCTTTATCGAAGAGGAAAGTCTTAAGTCTAGTCTTAAAACTAAATCATTGTCAGATGATAGGCGATGTGTTGATTGTAATTCTACAAACGGACTACATATGGAAACCAAGACACTTCAGATACCAAAGTCTTGTCCCATCACCTACAAATTCTGCAAACATATGCAGTATCTGTTAATGGAGATTAATGCTAGCATGGCTGACCACCCCCCAAACTCTGGATCATTTACAATAAAGAAGTCAGTGTGGTGCAAACTCCCTCATGGGTTGTAGATACCTAAATTATGAGTGCAGAGCAGAGTTTGACAAGAAGACAGCTCTGTTTTCCTTAGTGCTGGACCAGATATGTGTTAGAGAGATATTTTGGATCATTTTGAGTTTGAAAATTGCAAATTAAATCTTCTAAATAGTATTCTGGCTCAGTGTCAACATACACTCAGTCACCCCAACAAACACCCACTCATTGTTCTTTCGTGATGGGATTTCTCCAAAGTCATGCTACTCACTGCAAAGGAAAACCCAGATTCAATGGATTAACTCTAGTTTGAAAAAATAAACTTTCTTCACCTGAATGTTTTCTGATCCTGTTTTAACCTTCTGTATTAAACGTTTATGCCAAAAAGAAATATATTTTATATATTTTTTTTCAACCTAAATCTAGAATTGGAAATCAAAACTAAATTCCCTCATAAATCAGATTTTTATAATTTAAGAGTCTAATTCCAATTTCAGATGTCATTGCATGTCAAGATTTTATGCCATACAACCTGTAATTCATAACATTTGCCAGGATTAATCGAGGATGGAGGCTAAATAGTACAATTTCAGTTTCTCAACTCAAGCTTGTCAATCCAAATTTACAGGAAGATATGATCTTTGCAACCCCATTTCCCCGAAAGGTGCAATGTGGTTTGTCCTGTTTAAGTTTTATTTTTAGTCTTGGCACATGCAGTGTCTCTGAGAATAATAATCCCTCCTCACGGGACACACTGTATAAAAGTGCTGTTAACCTGCAGAATCGACAGTGTCACCACATCCTCGGCTGACACACCCGCCTCATCTCCAGCTCACTTGTTAGAGCCACACCACAAGAAACTCTGCTGAGGCCTGAACAGGTAATCTTGCTTTTCATAAATAATCAACGTTTCAACAAAATTACAAAAATAAGTTTGGTTTGGGTGGAAGTTTATTTTATTTGCCAAGATTTTGAGATATCGCTCTGAGATTTCAGCCACCTCAATTTTTTAGTAATTGATTTTAGTATTAAAAATTTAAATTTAAATTAAAATTGTGTAAACTGACCATTTAAGGATTTTTGATATATTTCTAGAAAACTAATGTAGGTTTTTTTTTTGTTTGTTTGCTTGTTTGTTTTTTGGGCTACATGTTGACCTATTGAAGACAAATACCAGTGGCTGCATCACCAGGATCCCTTAGCACTCCTAAACTTGTCCTGACTTCACTGCAGAGGCTTTAACCACACAGATCAGGCTTTTGAATAGCATACTGCGCCTGGACAGGTTTGACATCTGCTAACAATGTCATAAACTGAAAAGCCTGACCATGTGCCAGAAACAGAACCATCATTTTTAAATATATGGTCAAGATTTATGCAAATGAACAGACAGACAAATTGCAGACTTCCAGAGACTGTCACACACACACAGTGTAAACTGCAAGTTTAGTAGTAACTGTATAGTGTTAATGTTATGAAATAATGACAGCTTAAAATGACATTTTCATCCCCATAGAGTGTCATGGAAGAAACAGAAATACTCACTAAGTCTATTCGCCAGAAAATTTGCAGTTCTAGTTAATTACATTACAGCTTAAATTCTACTGACTGATTTCCTTTTCTACTCTCTTTGTCTCTCTCTGAAATACTTCAGTATCTCTCTGACTCCAGCCATGCTCTCCTTTTCGACCCCACCCCTCCTCTACCTGAGTCTCCTGCTCTTTCTGTCACACCACTCCCTTGTTCTCGGCTGCCAGACTGGGACCAGCAGCCAGTGCCAGTCTGCTCCCTTCGTACCAGGCCACAACCTGGTAGGGGAGGGATTTGATGTGGTCACCCTGCAGCGTAAAGGAGCCTACGTGATTGACGTGAACACTTTCCTCGCCCCAGATGGCACCTGTACTCTCTGTGCCAACCCTCTTCAAGGCAACAGGCTGCAGAAAGTAATTTAAATCAGCAAGGCAGAAAGACACAGTAACATGCACTCTGACACACACATTGTTAACATGTTAAACATGTTCTCACCTTTTACTTTCAGCTGCCAATGTCTGCAGTGGACTGGCGTGCATTCAGCAGATGCAGTGCTCATGTCTACAGCAGTTACCACACCTCTGTCAGGTATCCTGTGATATAGAAATCATTACCACTCAGAGATTTGTAACCTTTTTTACATTTTAACATATTGTTCCAGTTCAGTCAATACTTCTCAATATCCGCCACCTTTAGTAATTATTATTGATGTCTTTTTATTTTCTGTAGGAAAAAGAAATCTAAACAAATTTAATGCTGAGTATTTTGTGTCCACAGCTCACTGGTCAAAACAGTCACCTATCAGGACAGTTACGACTGGAAGGTAGGAACGTTTCACAGAAAGACAAATTACTTTTGTTTTAATGTGCTGTATGCATTTAACCTGACTTGAGATAGTGTAGTATATTCATATGGAATTATTTGTTCCATAAACAGAGAGTCATTTCACACATTTTACACGTTATTTAAAAAATACCATCACACTGAGGATTTAGAGTCCCACAGGCTCAATTGAACAGGTTGAGGAACTCATTTCCTCAGTCTGTCAACTTATGAAATTAAAGTATGGCTTCTAAGTAGCCTCAGTGCACCTGGGTCGAACACTAATGTAATAGGAATGATTAACATGCTGCACTGCGTCCACTTTTCATAGTGTTAGGGTTTTGTTGTTTGGATGTTGTTTTTATTTTTGTATTAATGTGAAACAGTTGATGTCCTGGGACACAAGACAAATTTCAGATTTTTTTCTGACAATAAAGCAAAATCACTGGATTGATTGGATTCACTGTCTGGGAAGCACCTAGTTTATTATTATCCTGAATAACCAGGATATTGTTTGTGGATATACATTTTCCAATTTCATTTTTTTTTCATTGCTTTGAGCACTAAAAGAAACCTTTTATAGACCTCTCAATGGTCACAAGGTGGATGGCAGCTGGTAGCTCAACTGGCAGAGGTGTGCAGCACATGTAGACTGAGCAGCAGTCTGTTTTCCAGTTTGACCTGTGGCCCTTTGATGCATGTTCTCCCCTTTCTGCCCTTTCTGTCTGTCCAGTCAAATAAAGGCTGAAAAGCCCCCAAAAAGTGTTTTTTTGTTGTTGTTTTTCACTTGCCTCCATTGGATAAAACCAAAACTATCTTCATGGCTAAATGTTATCACTAGTGAGTTGGACAATAAGCTATTTGTAATTTAGCTGAACTGACCATTAACTGATTTGCATTGTGTTTTATGTTGGCACATCAAGTAGCTAATGCCTCCCTTTTTTATCAGTTGGGACTGGATTTCAAGAAGTTTGTCAACCTGGAGGTGGGGGGAACACGTTCTGCTGTGTACAACTTTGCTACAGCCAGGAGCCAAGAGGACCGCTACACCTTCAGCACACACCGTGCCACCTGTAGACATTATAGGTAAGGTGTGAAGATCTGCAGCCACATCCCCACAGAATGTCAGATTTGTCATGTAATTTAGAAGCAAAGTTAACTTACTATTTTGTCTTTTTGTGTTTAGTTACCGTGTGTCAAACACACCGCCCCTCAGTAAAGAGTTCCTCAACGATTTGAAGGGACTGCCCAGTTACTACAACCCCTTCACCAAGGGCCTGTACAGACAATTCTTGGAGACCTATGGCACACATTTTATCCGCCAGGTTAAAACACACACACACACACACACACACACACACACACACACACACACACACACACACACACACACACACACACAACATCTCTTTTATTTTCTTACTTCACAGGAATAAATATTTTTGTGTCAACAACATTATCGTATGTAATTTCAGGTTTATCTTGGGGGGCGATTCAGGCGAGTCACAGCTGCACGTACCTGTTTGTCCTCACTGAATGGACTCTCCTCATACCAGGTAGCACACATGTCAAGGGAAGGCAGTAAATACATTTTGTATCACAAATAACATCTAATATCCTCTCCTTTCATCTAGGTGTACAAGTGCTTGTCAGATGGTGTCAAAGTAGGCCTGGGGAAATACAAACTGAATGCAAATTATAACTCTTGCAACAAAGTCCTACAGAACCAGGACGTGTCCACGTCTTACAGCTCTGGTCTCCACCAACACTACACTGAGGTGGTAGGAGGTAGGGGTTGGGTGGGTGAGTTTTCTCTCACCCATAAGGACTCCCTGGGCTACCAAAAGTGGCTGAAAACCCTCAAGGATCACCCTGACGTTGTTCAGTATTCCCTCAGACCACTTTACCAGCTGGTGACATATGGGTCAAAAAGGACAGGACTGAAGGCTGCCACAGAACAGTACTTGAGAGAAAACGCCCTCAGCCCCTCACCTAGCCTACCTTACTGTGGAAACAGTGACCCTAACCTGGCCTCCAACTGCTGTCCTAAACAGGCCTGGAGAGGAACACTGGTGGTGACTGTTGTCAGAGCCTGGGGTCTGAAAGGAGATCTATTTGGCAAGACTGAAGCGTACGTAGAGAAAGAGGGAGAGGGTTGAGGTCTTGGCACAGTGAGCACTATGAACATGATTTATCACAGTCAAATGTGAAATGATTAGCCTAATTTATTTTATTTTTGCCTGCTTTATCCAATTAACAGGTATGCTCAGCTGTGGTTCGGTTCCAGCTACCGCAGGACTCATGTGGTCAAGTCAAACAGCCCTTACTGGAATGTTCAGTATAATCTGGGCAAGGTCAGTAAATCTTCTCAGGCTTCATTAGGCAAAGACCACTACAAGCATTTTGCACGAGTGCATATACATAGTGTTCAGGATCAGATTAATTGCTTGGTAGATCAAATTTGATACTTTAAGGATATATTTATAAATAACTTTTTTTCCTCTTAATCTTTATGAAGGTGGACACACACTTGGGTCTGAAGGTCGAGGCCTGGGACAAGGACGTGAGCAGGGATGATCGTCTTGGATCATGTGTGAAGTACCTGAGGCAGGGGACTCACACACATGTGTGCCCCACTAAAAAAGGTGCCTTCCAATTCAAGTACACTCTGACCTGCGACCGTCACCTCACTGGAGACAAGTGCAACCGGTACAAACCATCTCCACAGTGACAGACACATTTAGGGTGTGCTGCTCACTTTTCTTTCATCAGAATATGTTGATTACTTTCATTGAACACAATTCAAGGGTTTTTTGGAGACATTCGCTGTCAGCAATGTGTTTGGCATTGGGGTTAAATTAGAGTTAAATTTGTATTACGAAACTGAAGTTTTTGACACAAAAAAAACCTGATTGTGACCAAAATAGGCTGTTTTGTGCCTGTTTTTACCAACATTAATTATGAAATAATTGAGATTTAGTTGCTGATTAAACCATAGGTATAATCGTAGGTTTCAGTTTGGAATTATGGTGGTGGGATTATCCTTTGATTTTATTTGAGTCACAGATTATGTCTTTATGGTTACGGTTAAAATCTTTGTAATGTCTACTATAAGAGCAGCATTTTTGTGTCCTTTCTCATGCAAATAAAGCCTGTGAAAACACCAGCTGTGTCATCAAGTACTTTAAGTGTCTTCAGAGTTTGAAAACTCACTGATTTAGAATTGCAATTTGCAAAGCATCTAAAATGTTACAACCTCTTAAGTTATACCTCTTCACAAAACTCAGAACAAGCAGGCAAGTGAAACAGTGACAAAGTTTACCTCCTCCGCTTGAGGCCCCCGGAGGCACAGGCTCAGTCCAAAAGCTCCAGCAAGCCACACCAAAGCAGAGATCAGGAGAATCTCTGGCGTCTGCTGGATGCACACACACACCAAACCATTCAATTATGTGCAGTGGTACCATGAAGGATTAGGCAGGAGACGTCATCAGGCGAGTAGAAGATTCAAGGAGCCAGCGATGAATATGAGTAATCTCTGTGGCGAACACACAAAGGTGGTGTATGTGGCCACACAGCGAATCACTCCACAGCCAGGAAAAACACAGGCAGCCGATCAGCAAAACTCATGTACAGCTGTCAGGGAAAGACTCCACAAAGTCGAGGGGAACAGGCGAACAAACACTAGGAACGCAGAAGCAGAACTTGTGGTTGGGGACAGAAGGCTGAGGAGTTTTCCAGGAAGCAGGCAAAGCAGAGGAGTCGGATACAGGCAGGGTCAGCAACGAGGAGTCATTCCGAGAGTAAATGCTAGAGAGTCTTCTATGAGAATGACAAAGAACAATCTGGCAATGAGAGTCTGTGAGGCTGGAGTATATATACTGACAGAGTGAAATCAGGAGCAGGTGAACTGAGTTGCCTAGATGAGGTGGGCATGGTGGAACAGTAGAGGCAGGATATGTGTTGACAGATGATTGGCTGGCAGGTGGGAGTTGAAACGAGGCAGGGTGAGTGGAAATTTACCAAATGAGCAGAGTGACGGGCATGAATGACAGACCAGGAATACACACTGTGACAGAAAGTATCAAAACACTCACTCCACAGAAAAGTTGTGATGTCACAACTCTATAGACCCAATTACTGTGATGACTTCCTAGTAGATATGAATTGCAGAGATAATCAACAAACTTGATAATTTTGGTCGTCATTTTCAGCAATAACTGTAACGTTAAGGGATATATATTTAAACATGGTGGCCTGATCTATCTGACATTTCTGCTGTACTACTGTCCTGCTTTGCAAGCATCTATGATAACCCAAGTCAGAGTAAAATGTTGTTTGGTCATCTTAAAAATCAATATCAGTGTAGGAGCATACTATATTTGGAATATTTTCACTGCTACACACATGAACTGATCAAGGCCCTGGTAAACCAGCAAATACCATGTTCTATAATTACTGTTTGGAGTCTGGTGGCTTTGAGGTAATGGCCTCAGTTCACTGCCAGAAAAGGCTGTCTGATGGCAAGGTAAAGCGGTGAAAATATTCCAAGTATAGCCTAGGCTTAAACTGATATTAATTTCTGAAAATAAACTTGGATTAAGCCTGATTTTTCCCCATGGTTATGAAAAGTTACAACAGTTCCTCTTTCTGCCACAGAGAGGAACGTTTGTCCCAAAGCTTGCTGCTGTGTTTATCCCCTGCACCTATCCCCTCAGCTGTGTAGGTGACCACAAACGGAGTGACACTCCGAGACAGAGTGGGAGTGAGTAGCGTCCAATTTTGGAAAGGCCCTCTGACAGTGCAGATGTGCAAGACCCGCAAACACTGACCAATCAGAGCAGACTGAACTTTTTTTGGAAGGGGGGACCTAAAGAGACAGAGCACAAATATGGAGAGCTTCAGACAGAAGATGAATACAGGTATATTCAGCAGACAGTACAAGAAAATAAAGTATTTTTGACCATTAAAGCATTAATGGTAGAAATCCAAAATACAAGTGTTATGAGCATAATATGGGGCATTTAAAACCAGTGAATTCTGTTGGCAGCATTTTTCTTTTGACACGTTCTTCCAAGCGGGTTTATCTTCTGTTGTTGTTGTTTTCATATCCAAGGAATTTACTCCAAGGTCATTTCCTTAAACCTGGGCACGAGGGGCATTACCTGCTTAGTTTTTATTATCCTTATCTCTTCTGATTTGTTACTCCCTTTTTTCCTTTATTTCCTTATCACCCCCATTGAGATAATTCATAGGATAAAAAGCTCCATCCTCTGTTTATTCCTGATCAAAGAACAAAGGCTCTTTCTCTTGCTGGTTCTGATTCTGACGACTGGAAGAGGAGCAGAAACCTCAACTTTTTGGGCATTTGGAACAGGTAGAAAACTGTTTAAAGTGTTTCAGTACAATATCCTCAACAGTTTTTAGTAGAGCAGACTGATTAAATAATTTTAAAGACTTAAAACCAAAGATGCACCACTGCATGATACAGTAGACAGAGAGCATAATTTGAGCTCTGATGCTGGAAATTTATTCAATGAAAAGACAAAAAACTTCATTAGAATTCTTGTGAGGTTTATAGCTCCACATAGCATGTTGGGATTGGGTGGATTTGCGAAGATTAGGAATTATTTTGTCCTTTTTTTCTTTATCAGTGCAGGTGCACCAGAGTGGAATCACAGTTTGCATGTCAGTTGTGTAGTTTTCTTAAGTTGTGCCTCCCTCCTTCTGAGAGAGGACCATGCAGATGACAGGTGTGTTTATTGGGCATGATTCTGTATGCAGATGGATTTACTAATGTCAAAGTCATACCAGAGGCAAGACAGCATCTGTGAATTATTCTGATGCTGAACAAATGAATCAAAGTCCACATTTCCTACAGTCATGAAATTCCCGGAAGAGTTATGAAATTACAAAAACGGCTTTTCCTGGTCTCGAAATGGTTTGATATCAACAGAATGTTTTAGAAAAGTTTGTTCATAAAAATCTCAAAACATGTCTAACATTATGCAAAATACATTCCCTGTATTACTTAGCAAAAATCTAGTGCTGCGCTGCATGACCATTGAAATATCACTTGTATCACATGATACACATTAGTGTATGCAGCTAGTTGGTGGTGGAAATGTCAGTTGAACAAGTAAAGTTAGCAAGCACTAGGAGTTTGCTTACCTGCAAAAGCTTGAGAAGTACAATAATAATAATGTGGAGACCTATTTTTCCTTCATTAGATCCTTGGGTGATGACTTGGGGAACTTGACACTTGCAGTTGCAAAAATAAAAATAAGTTTAAAATTTTTTTCCAAAATAATGTAGTTTTGTTAAGTGGTTACATACATGTTCTTTGGGAGCCTTAGTGCCTCATTTAAGTTCATTATTAAGTGCCAAGTGAATAGAAAATGAGTAAAACGCTCCTACAAATAATGTATAGTTTTTGAACAACATGGCCTAAGGCAGAGGCAGATTGAAGCTGTGCCGCATGTAGAGTCTGCACCAAAACGTCTGACATTGGCAACATGGGTGAAGCTGCTCTGGTCAGCCATGCTAAAGGGAAAAAGTATCAAGACAACCAAAAGTCCGCTTCACAAACTGCCAGCGTCTGCACATATCTCATGCTTGGTGTAGCTAGACCAGATAGTGCTGCCAATTATATCAGAAGGAAAGTGAGCCAACACTCAACCAAACCACTGCCGGGAAATGGGATAAAATATTATGGAAAGTTTTTTAAAAATTCATCGGTAGTGTGTGGGAATCTTGAAAGTCAGTGACGTAGTGGTTGAGGGTATCAATAGCATAACAGTAATTGACAATAACCTTGCATTATGTCGGTCTTTAGGAATTAACATCTAAAAGTCATATTTCTTTAAGATGTATTCAAGTGATCACAATTGCACCACACCTTCCGGTTAAATTTGTTACAGTCCCAAAAAAAAGGTGCTACAATTTTCTCCACTGTGATCAGTTTATCTTAATACTCTGTATTTCACCCACAGCCAATACCAGAACAATTCTTACTCCCAACATGAGAACACAACAACAATAATAAACATCGTGTGCAGATATAGTTGGAAGGTGTGGCACTGCCAGGAACAGGCATATCACTACACATATCAAAGTTTTTATCTGGGCCATATTTCTAGAAACTGCTCATAAAATTAACACAACACATTATCACGTGGCGAGATGAAACAATGTAAAACATTAACAAGCAGTTACTTAGTGAGCCATTACTTCCTCAACCAGATAGTAACAGCATCCAATGAGGATGATAAACACACTCCTCACAATCGTGTGCACACAACAAAAGCTTCAACTTTAAGGGTAAAGGTTGGCATTAGTTCATATTTTTTTCTCATTGTCTGTAAGATCCAACAAAACACTAAAATTAACAAGTGTTAGTCTGTCTTTTGATGCTTTCCCTCTTCTCTACCCTGTCTGAAGCACTTAGCCTCAAGCTTACGGAATCCAACCGAACATGTCAGTTTTTAAAAATGGGTCATGGACTGTGTTCAATGCTGTTTTTGTTTGTTTATTTTGTTTTACTATAACAAAGCCTGTCTTAAATGTATTTTTTATCCCTCCTTTTTGCTGTTACCTGCAGACTTGACAGTCACTCTGCATCTTTGGCTGGCACACTCTCGTCAACTCCAAAAGATATATATACTGCAGTACTTGAGAGACCTTGCTGAAGAGGTAATGTTAAAAAAAAAAAAAAAAACATGTACAAAACTAATATTCAGAGAAATGAATAATGCCCACTTACTTCAGGGGTATTTATTCATGCAGATAATTTATTTTTGACAAAATTATCTTAAAGGTCCAGTGTTGAGGATTTAGGTTAATATATTTGCAGAAATGGTTTATAATTTTCATTACTATATTCTCTATATCTTATAATCAACCAAAAATGAAATTTGGCATGTTTTGTTACCTTAGAGTGAGCTGTTAATATCTACATATGTCCTCTTGTTCTACAGTAGTCCAGAATGGACAAACCAAACACTGGCTCTAGATAGGACCATCTCCATTTTTCACATCTGCCACTGTATACGTGCAACATGCTTGGCACTTGGGAGAAGTTTCAGTTGGTTGCAATCTGCAACCTCACCACTAGATGCCACTAAATCCTGCACACTCGACCTTTAAGTTCCAATTTCTAGCTTCTGTTTAAGCTTTCAAAAACATCTCATTATCAAAATATTGATGTGTGTTTATGTAAATGTATTTGTGTCTATTTATATTCATAGAAATATTCATAATCATATTCATTCAATCGACAACTCCAAAGTCCATCCATCAGTCCGGGTGTCATCCTGCATAGTACACTGTCCTGGAGGCCCACATCATGATTTATGTTGCTATGAAAAATAATCGTTATTGCCTTTCACGTACAACTCAGAGTGCTGCTACCCTTATTCATTGTTTGGTTACATCTCCTATCAGCCACCTGTATCATTACTAGAACCCCCTCCATAGATTGTGTACCTAATATTTATAATTACCATTTTTGTCTAGTCATTTTATTAACTTTCATTGCATATTATGGAACTGTCTGATTTTTGATCTATAAACACATTGCTGCTTGGTTTTTTTTTAGTTTTTTTTTTACTTCAGTATGAGTCTGAACATTGTTTTTTAGGAAAATCCTGCATAGCATATCTTTAATGATACTGATTTCCTTTTCTACTCTTTTTGTCTGTCTCTGAAATACTTCAGTATCTCTCTGACTCCAGCCATGCTCTCCTTTTCAACCCCACCCCTCCTCTACCTGAGCCTCCTGCTCTTTCTGTCACACCACTCCCCTGTTCTCGGCTGTCGGATTGGGAACCACAGCCAGTGTCAGTCTGCTCCCTTCGTACCAGGCCACAACCTGGTGGGAGAGGGATTTGATGTGGTCACCCTGCAGCGTAAAGGAGCCTACATGGTGAACGTGAAGACTTTCCTCACCCCAGATGGCACCTGTACTCTCTGCTCCAACCCTCTTCAAGGCAACAGCCTCCAGAAGGTAATTCCTAAATAAATATGAACTCTACAGCATCTTTACCTGTTGCACAAACTTTATTCATGAATGTTGATCATGGTCTTCTTAACTTTATTTTCAGCTGCCTGTCTCTGCAGTGGACTGGCGCTCATTCAGCCGATGCAATGCTGACCTCTACAGCAGTGTGCACACGTCCGTTAGGTATTGTATATCAGCCATGTTTATGTTTTATTGTCACTCCAGAGCAGGGGTGCTGTAGTTGCAGGAGATGTGGGACTGATTTTCCTCTCTTGTGCCATAGCTAAATTGAAATTGGCTCAATAAATTGGTTGAAAGACTGAACTCTGTATAAAAAAAATTGAGGCTCTTTGGAGGCCTTCCCACCCCTTAAATGCACAAAATGGCTAAGTCCACACCACACTAGGATTCGTCTTTAAATGCAGCCAACACTGAAAGAGTGAGCACCAACGTACGCTGTCATGTCTTTACCTCCCAAAAAGGGGAAGTAGGGGTTTAAAAAAAACAAAAGAAAGAAAGCAAAGTGACTTTGAAAAAGAAACAAATTCAATTAGTGTGAGAGAGACATGGATCAAACGAGGAAGCATGGGGGGCCACAGGGACTGCTTATGCATAGGGCCCAGAAATTTGTGCTACACCCCTGCTCCAAAACCTCAAGATTGGTCGATATGCACAAGTATTTAAGAGCAAGAGCACATAGCCTTGTGGCTCCTTAAATATAGCTCCCTATTTATTGTCCACAGATCACATCTCTCAGTTTCCTGTCTCAATCATAGCTTAACAGACTATATACCAGTGGTTCCCAACTGGTCCAGCCATGGGGTCCAGATTTCCTCTTAGTCATCAGTTCAAGGTCCACACAGTTTAATATATTCATAATGGTTTTGTTTTGGACATGTCATCAAGCTAGTTTGCTGTCTCTGTCAAGTAGCTGTCCGTCATTCAATCTCGCGACCCACCAGTTGGGAACCACTGCTCTATGCTGACCTTTGAAATGAAAGAGCTTTAATGGTGATTCTTTCCTGTAACTTGTGTCCACAGCTCACTGATTGAAACTTACACCTCCCAGGACAGTAAGGACTGGAAGGTAGGAGACTTATCACAGCCAGTGCTGATGATTATTATTGTTGTAATTGATAGATGTGTAGATGCTTTTTCTTGTTTACATTTTACCATTGGAGCGTCACCTTTTTCCCTGGAGAAACAAACACATCACAGTAAATAAAAACCTTAGACTGCAAGTTCTGTTTTGATTTTGGAGCACCTTGCTGCCCAAATACGATGCATATACAGTATATGAGTTTCATGACTCTTTACTTTAAAATAAAGTGTCCTTGATGTAAATCCTTAAAGCTAACAGAACAAGTACCAGTGTATCATTTAAAAGTGTTTGTGAATAAATGTTTTTTATAAATAAATGGTTATATTTAATACACATTATCATGGTCATTATGGGTGAATGTCAATGAGGTTTTTTTATTTATTCATTTTCATTCTATAAGGTTGGCCTAAATTTCGATAAGTTTGTGTCTGCCAACCTGGAGGTGGGAGGAACACGCTCCACTGCGTATAAGTTTGCTACAGAGAGGACCAGAGAGGACCGCTACTTCTTCAGCACTCACAGGGTCACCTGCAGCCACTATGGGTAGGGTGTGAAGACCCCTGCAAAGATTTTTCTGTGAAGTTTGTTAAAGGAATACTTTGCCTGCAAAATGTTTATTTATGTATCAGTTATGCACCACAAGTTAGCTTGAATTCGTGAAGGAAACATTTTCAAAGTCTGTGCTCAGTACATGAACACATGCACTTCACTAAAACATTACGATTTAAATCACATCAGTACAAACAGTCTCATGTACAGCCGAGTTGCGTGCCTGGGAACGTTTGAATGCATTTGAGCTCTGTTCAAGTGGAGCTCATATGCATGCTTGTGATCAGACACGCTACTCTTCTGCCAATCGTAGGTGGAGATTTTGGGAAGTACTAAGCATACAACTGGTTTACCTCAGAGGCAAATGAGAAAAAGTGTTTTCTTCAACAGTCAGTGAGTAATTGATATACAAATGGTCATTTTGCAGGTGAATTATTCTTTTAAGATAATTTACTAATCTGTTGCCCTGTGTCCAGTTACCGTGTGTCAAGCAGACCACCCCTCAGCTCTGAGTTCAGTAAAGATTTGGCAAGGCTGCCGGATCTCTACAACTCCTCCACCAGGGCTCTGTACAGTGAGCTCATACATACCTATGGCACACACTACATTCGGCAGGTAAAAACACACACACACACACACACACATATTTCACAAATTAAAAAAAGAAGATATTTCTTTCTCTACAACACTGTACTTCATTTCAGGTTTACCTCGGGGGGCGACTCAGGCGAGTCACAGCTGCACGAACCTGTTTGTCCTCACTGAATGGACTCTCATCAAGTGAGGTACATGTAGCACACAGGCCTGTACAGCACACACAGTAACCAGGTCTTTGCCACCACTGGGGTGTGAATGTGTTTGTGAGTGTGAGGCATTATGATGCTCTAGTCACTTTACTTCCATTTACAGTATTTTATTTGGCAGTATGGCTCTGTTCTGGGGCCTCTCTGCCTTTACTCTGGCCTACGCAGAAAGCATCTTCCACGTGCCTGTGTGGAAAGCCATAAGGTGGAGAGAGCAAACCTCCCTGCCCTTCCATGTGCTTACATGGAAAGCCTAAAGGCCCTGACACACCAAGCCGTCAACCAAAGTCGGGCCGTCGGTGAGCGTCTGTCGCCCTAGTTTTTGCGGTGTGTCCCGCACCGTCAGCACTTCGGCTTTGGCGTCGGCAGCTTTTCGGCCAAATGAGCATGTTAAATCAGCGGCGGAGCTTGTCGGTGAGAGAGATCACTCTGATTGGCTGGTCAGGTTTTATTTCCTCGCCCCTGTAGCGAGTGAATCTGCCTGTAGTGAAACCAGGGCTAACCGGTGCTTCTAGCGGAGTGTTAGCTGCAGCTTGACCGGAGCAAAGCACAGCCAGTTAGCCTCCGCTAGCCCCTGAGCTAGCCCCAGCTCTCCGTTTGGATCCCACCGGAGCACCAAGCCCTGGCTTGTTATTCAGGTTAAAGTGGGAAGACGCAAGAATAAGGCGCAAGAATAGGGCGCTCTGAATGAGATTCACCACTTGGTTGCATAGAAAGAAATCATGTGATCTATCAGCTGACTCCCTTCCATCAATCAGTTGACTGGGCTGTTTGAGATCAGCTGATGTAGCTGGGATGTGAGCTGAGCTTGACATCATGTCCTGCCTGAACTAACGGCACAATTAAACGCAGTCCATTAACAATTGACTATAAATAGCATCTTATTTCTCCCCCTGTCCTCCAGGTCCACTCCTGCTTATCACTGGGTCTCTCTGTAGGCCTCGGGAAGTTGAAATTATCTGGTAACCAACAGTATTGCAACAAGGTCCTACACAACCAGGACGTCTCCACCTCGTACAGTGCTGGTCTCCACCAACACTACACAGAGGTGGCAGGAGGGAATGGTTGGTTGGGGGAGTTTTCACTCACTCACAATGACTCCCTGGGCTACGGGAATTGGCTGAGCACCCTGAAGGACCACCCAGATATTGTTTCATACTCCCTCAGGCCAATGTATGAGCTGGTGCCAAATGAGACACAGAAGGCAGGGATGAAGGCAGCCATAGAGCAGTACTTAGCAGACAATGCTGTGAGAAAGTCACCCAAAGAACCATATTGCGGGTGGCACAATCCTAACCTGGCTTCCAACTGCTGTCCTCGAAAGACCTGGAGAGGAACACTTGTGGTGACAATCGTCCGAGGCTGGGATCTGAGAGGAGATTGGATTGGCAACACTGAGAGGTGAGTAGAGTGAGGCCAGGGACTGAGATCTAAAGGTGGTGTATCAAACAACAATATTAATCTACCTGTTGCTATTTGGTGTTTTCTCCTCTTCACAGCTATGCTAAGATGTGGTACGGATCCTTCTATCGCAGGATTCACATGATCCGCTCAAACTACCCCAGGTGGAATGCTCGTTATTATGTGGGCAAGGTACATACTCACAGATCAGCTCAAAAGATCACACTTCACACACAGAGAATAAAACCTTAAAAACATTATTCAGTAGAAAACTATGGTCGTAGACTACAGTTACTGTTCTATCATCCGTGTGTAGCTTAAGTCATCAAAACGTCAATCAGTCATCAGTGCTATTTCAATACCTTCATCCTGACTTGCCTGTATTAGTAAAAACTGTGATGTGTATATAAATCATTTTGTGTTTTTAATGAAGGTGGACACACACTTGGGTTTGAGGGTCCAAGTCTGGGACCAGGACGTGTGGCATGATGACCTTCTGGGATCATGTATGAAGTACCTGAGGCAGGGGACACACAGATTCACCTGCTGGGCAAAGAACGGCGGCTTTGAGGTCCGGTACACTCTGTACTGTGAGAATCACCTAACTGGAGACAGGTGTAACCGTTACAGACCCTCTCCACAGTGAGAGGCTGACTGTGCTGCTCACTTTTCTTTCTTCTGGATATGTTGATTACTTTCATTGAAGTGTCATTTGACACAATTCAGGGTTTATTTTGGAGACATTTGCTATCAGTGTTGTGTTTAGCAGTGGGGTTAAATCAGAGGTAAATTTGCATTATGAAACTGAAGTAACTGACTTAAAACAGTAGGCTGCTGTTTTGCGCATATTTACATATTTACACATATTTTGGTGCTACTGTTCACAAATGTCTCACTTTTGTGTTCAAGTTTACTGAAATCACATTTAGTCATCCCATTTTATAGCTGACGTTTTTATGTTAAAATGTTTTGTAGGGGCGTCGGTGGCTTAGTGTACAGCAGGCGCCCCATGTACAAGGCTGTTGCCGCAGCGGCCCGGGTTTGACTCCAGCCTGTGGCCCTTTCCCGCATGTCACTACCTCTGTCTCTCTCCCCCTTTCACACTTGTCTGTCCTATCCATTAAAGGCAAAAATGCCCCCAAAAATATCGTAAAAACAAAAATGTTTTGTAAATTTGTCATTAATAGTTTGCTGTTAGTCTTTTCAAAGGGGAACACAGGGAAAGTAATGTACAAAGTAGATATGTACACTATGCTGGACTGTAACCCACAAGAGAAAGGTAATTTAATTGCAGTAGGACTGATGTAATGAGATAAATGACTGAGGGGCTCATACATTTAAAGCTTCAATCATTTATTTTTAGATCACATGTTATGGTTAAATTCCCATACTGACTTATATGTACTTTGAAATGAAAAATCTTCATTTCAGCTGATTTTAATTGAAGATATAGACCAGTGAGCATAAACATTTTGATGTATGCATTAATAATAATCAGCTGCTGTGGTGGTGGGGCTGTTGATATTTCGGTTTCTATGTAAATTGCAAATAGAGACTGTCAAAACATGTGCTTCATATCCTTAAAATAACGCATGATTTAGAATTGTGTTTTTATACAGACGTAGGTACACATGTAATGTCTTTAGCACTTATGGTGACGTAAAATGCAAATTCTGTTTGTGCAAAATGCTCAAATGGCTTGACTTGACTGAACATAATAACCCAATAAATGACTAAGTAATAACTGTGTGTGTGTTTGTGTGAGAGAGAGGCAAACAGAGGGTGAGACACACATTAGTATCACTTTCAACGAGCTGTGTGACATTACAAGTCCCACCTAACACTACAATATGCACAAGCATCCTCAGGTAAAACTCACCTGATCCCTGTTCCCTGTGCTATATCTTGTTTTAATATTTTGTTTTAGATGGATCCAGATTTACAATTGAGGATGTGAGAACAGCCGTTAGGAGGAAAACACATTTTCAGCTTATGAGATTGATATTTTCAGCGTTTATAATTCAAGCAACTTTGTGCGAAGTGAGCTGCAGAGCTGTGTGATTCCTCTGATTTCATTCATTTGATTTAGTGTTCATAAAATATTCATTACTGCAGGTTTAATGATTATCTCCACAGCTTTAAAAGGACCACTGTGTATGGTTTAGGGGGGTTTATGAAATCTAATACTCATAACTGTTTTCATTAGTGTATAATCAATCTAGGAATCTCGGCTATCATCTAACGTCATAAAGCCTCTGGGAGCGGGGCCAATATTTCAGGTTGATCCAATGTAGCCAGCAGATATCCAGGCCAAGACTTCCTCTTCTGCATGCCGGTCATTTCCGGTAATCTCCATAAAATGATATCAACATACGAATGCAGATTTAAAAGGATAAAAAACATAAGATATAAAGCTAAATTATCATCAGACAATATCCAATGTGTTCTGAGGTTGTATTTTGGCCAATGCGTTATGCCTCTCTACATGAACTGTTTACCTGCCATTCAAATGTAATTGGTCAATAGTACTTAGACTACAAACAGAAATCAAGGGCCTTATTCACAAAGCTGAGAAAATTCCTTAAATTATGACTTTGTTTTTTTTTTAGAATTTGCCATGCAAGTTATGACTAGGTCCTGGTAAAGAGAAAGGTTGTTCACAAAGCATCTTAGCCCTTAAGAGAGGAAGGGTTAGGAGTAGGGAGGAGGACTTTAAAGAGGCCTAAGAGTTTCTTAAGTGCAGAGAAAATGGTGGAAACACAAAGGTAGGAGAAATATTCTCCAGATGCCGAGTGATCACACTAACAATGACAACTGTCTCATGTTGTGATGCAGTTCATCTCTTTTCCACTGGGTGTCCACATCTTGCAGGCGGACAAAAGGACAGTCACGTTGTTGAAAATGACACTTGCACTGGTGTCTGATTCAGGCGCACATATAAATCATATGTGAAATTGATTTAGTGTATTTAGGTCATACACCAACCTGTTTGTCTGCTCTGTCGTTTCTGGGAAACAAAAACAAGTGAAATGCTTGTAAGTCATATCAAAGACAGCTGTGATTAAACCCCCTTTTGTCAGACATGTAGCTGGTATGCACCACTGGAATGTTCGGATGGTGTGCAATCATACATGGTGCTCTGCTGCTCTCAGCACATGATTTTTAAGAACCCCTGGAGCAACGCACACATACTGCAGTTGTGTTTGAGTTCCCAGCAGCAGCAGGTGCAGGTCACACACACACACACACACACACACACACACTGTTACAGTGTGTTACACACTATTTCCTTCCTTTAAATGCAATAAGAGATGCATATGCACACAGCCTATTAGAGGAGCTTCAGTTTTTGGCACCTCTGCGTTCTTTTTATCCCCAGAGGTTTCTCCTTGATTGAGGCATCAAAATTTGTAAACATAAGACTTCAGTCCAATTCATTACCTTAATTCCAAAGATTCAAAATAAATCTGATCTGTTTGGGACGTTGTTTTTACGGAATCGTAGCTTTGACCCTCTGGTTCCCCTGAGTTAACACCGTTCACATACAACATCTTGATCGCACCCTGCTGGCTGGCTGCAGTGTAGATCATAAACCAAAAGAATTCATATGCTAATTATGACAAAAGTGATGACATTTCATATCCAAAAGGTCAAAGGGTCAACTTCACTGTGACATCAGAATGTCTGGCCATTATTCAACACCATATCTCAGGAACAGGAGGGGAGACATTTGTTCAGGTACTGAATTGGTGACACTAATCTTGGGCGTCATTTTTAGACTGTGTGGACTGTATAGATCGTCTGTGCTGTTAGGTTGAAGATGTGTGCGAAGCATTCATGATTAAGAAGTAAAACAGTGCAGTTGATATAAAGCTAAATCATTCTCAGACGATAGACGATGGGTTCCGAGATTGCATTTCAGCAAATGTATTCTGCCTTACAGGCCCTCACAGACTGTTTACCTGCTGCTCACATGTAATTGGTCAATACTATTACAAACCAGGACACTTCAGATACCAAAGCCTTGTCCCATCACCTACAAATTCTGCAAACATATTCTACTGCTAGCATGGCTGACCACCCCCCAAACTCTGGATCATTTACAATAGAGAAGTCAGTGTGGTGCAAACTCCCTCTTGGGTTGTAGATACCTAAATTATGAGTGCAGAGCAGAGTTTGACAAGAAGACAGCTCTGTTTTCCTCAGTGCTGGACCAGATATGTCTTAGAGAGAAAATTATAATGTATATTTTGGATCATTTTGAGTTTGAAAATTGCAAATTAAATCTTCTAAATAGTATTCTGGCTCAGTGTCAACATACACTCAGTCACCCCAACAAACACCCACTCATTGTTCTTTCGTGATGGGATTTCTCCAAAGTCATGCTACTCACTGCAAAGGAAAACCCAAAATGACACTTGAAGAAGAACAACATGTTTGTGTGTGTGTGTGTGTGTGTGTGTGTGTGTGTGTGCACGTATGCATTAATAGGTCACATACTGTGATTGTCAATCATCATGTGCAATGACAGTTCAATGGATTAACTCTAGTTTGAAAAAACATACTTTCTCTTTTCACCTGAATGTTTTCTGATCCTGTTTAAAACCTTCTGTATTAAACGTTTATACCAAAAAGAAATATATTTTTTTTCAACATAAATCTAGAACATAACTTTTCATAACTTTAGAGTCTAATTCCAATTTCATTGCATGTCAAGATTTTATGCCATACAACCTGTAATTCATAACATTTGACAGGATTAATCGAGGATGGAGGCTGAATAGTACAATTTCAAGTTTCTGATAATAATGAAAAATGTTGCCACTCAAGCTTGTCAATCCAAATTTATGGGAAGATATGATCTTTGCAGCCCCATTTCCCCGAAAGGTGCAATGTGGTTTGTCCTGTTTAAGTTTTGTTTTTATTCTTGGCACATGCAGTGTCTCTGAGAATAATAACCCCTCCTCACGGGACACACTGTATAAAAGTGCTGTTAACCTGCAGAATCGACAGTGTCACCACATCCTCGGCTGACACACCCTCCTCATCTCCAGCTCACTTGAAAGAGCCACACTGCGTGAAGTCTGTGAGAAACTCTGCTAAGGCCTGAACAGGTAATCTTGCTTTTCATAAATAATCAACATTTCAACAAAATTACAAAAATAAGTTTGGTTTGGGTGGAAGTTTATTTTATTTGCAAAGATTGTGAGATATTATTTGATTTATTTTATTATTAGATTAAATCAAATTGTGTTAAGTGACTGTCTGAGGACTTTTGATATATTTCTAGAAAACTAGTCGGGTTTTTTGTTGTTTTTTGAGAAATAATGACAGCTTAAATTGACATTTTCATCCCCATAGAGTGTCATGGAAGAAACAGAAATACTCACTAAGTCTATTCGCCAGAAAATTTGCAGTTCTTAAATTCATTACAGCTTAAATTCTACTGACTGATTTCCTTTTCTACTCTCTTTGTCTCTCTCTGAAATACTTCAGTATCTCTCTGACTCCAGCCATGCTTTCCTTTTCGACCCCACCCCTCCTCTACCTGAGTCTCCTGCTCTTTCTGTCACACCACTCCCCTGTTCTCGGCTGTCATACTGGGACCAGCAGCCAGTGTCAGTCTGCTCCCTTCGTACCAGGCTACAACCTGGTAGGGGAGGGATTTGATGTGGTCACCCTGCGGCGTAAAGGAGCCTATGTGGTTGACGTGAACACTTTCCTCACCCCAGATGGCACCTGTACTCTCTGTGCCAACCCTCTTCAAGGCGACAGCCTGCAGAAAGTAATTTAAATCAGCAAGGCAGAAAGACACAGTAACACGCACTCTGACACACACACTGTTAACATGTTAAACATGTTCTCACCTTTTACTTTCAGCTGCCAATGTCTGCAGTGGACTGGCGTGCATTCAGCAGATGCAGTACTCATGTCTACAGCAGTTACCACACCTCCGTCAGGTATCCTGTGATATAGAAATCATTACCACTCAGAGATTTGTAACCTTTTTTACATTTTAACATATTGTTCCAGTTCAGTCAATACTTCTCAATATATGCCACCTTTAGTAATTATTACTGATGTCTTTTTATTTTCTGAAGGAAAAAGAAATCCAAACAAAATTAATGTTGAGTATTTTGTGTCCACAGCTCACTGGTCAAAACAGTCACCTATCAGGACAGTTACGACTGGAAGGTAGGAACGCTTCACAGCTATTGTTAGAGGATATGTACTTATTATATTACTTTTATTGTAATGCACTGTATGCACTTAGCCTGCGTTGAGTCAGTATATTCATATGGAATTATTTGTTCCATAAACAGAGAGTCATTTCACACATTTCACACGTTATTTGAAAATTACCAGCTTTTGCTATCACACTGAGGATTTAGAGTCCCACAGGCTCAACTGAACAGGTTGAGGAACTCATCTGGTCCTCAGTCTGTCAACCTATGAAAGTAGCCTAGGTAGCCTCCGTGTACGTGGGTGGTCGAACACTAAATGTAATAGGAATGATTAACATGTTGCACTGCGTCCACTTTTGTATAATGTCTGGTGTGATCTGCAGCATTTCTGTTATGGTTTTGTTGTTTGGTTAAATGTTGTTTTGTATTTTTGTATTTCTGAGAATTTGTGTGAAACAGTTGACATCCTGGGACTCAAGACAAATTTAAGATTTTTTTTCTGTCTATAACGTGAAATCAAATCAAATCACATCACAGCTACTGAGAAATCTTTTTTCTCATTACAGTAAAATATGGAGCTATCTAGAAATGTAGATATTTTTTAGTTTTATTTGCGTTTTCAGAGATCAGTCAACAATTTCAATTTTCAGTTTCAATTCTTTCATTGCTTTCAGCACTAAAAGCAACATTTTATAGACCTCTCAATGGTCACAAGGTGGATGGCAGCTGGAAGCTCAACTGGCAGAGGTGTGCAGCACATGTAGACTGAGCAGCAGTCTGTTTTCCAGTTTGACCTGTGGCCCTTTGATGCATGTTCTCCCCTTTCTGCCCTTTCTGTCTGTCCAGTCAAATAATGGCTGAATGGCCTTCATTAGATAAAATTAAAGCTATCAGCATGGCTACATGTTATCACTAGTGAGTTGGAAAGTAAGCTATTTGTACTGACCCTTTAATGAGCATTGTGTTTTATGTTGGCACATCAAGTAGCTAATGCCTCCCTTTTTTATCAGTTGGGACTGGATTTCAAGAAGTTTGTCAACCTGGAGGTGGGGGGAACACGTTCTGTTGTGTACAACTTTGCTACAGCCAGGAGCCAAGAGGACCGCTACACCTTCAGCACACACCGTGCCACCTGTAGACATTATAGGTAAGGTGTGAAGATCCGCAGCCACATCCCCACAGAATGTCAGATTTGTCATGTAATTTAGAAGCAAAGTTAACTTGCTATTTTGTCTTTTTGTGTTTAGTTACCGTGTGTCGAACACACCGCCCCTCAGTAAAGAGTTCCTCAACGATTTGAAGGGACTGCCCAGTTACTACAACCCCTTCACCAAGGGCCTGTACAGACAATTCATAGATACCTATGGCACACATTATGTCCGCCAGGTTAAAACACACACACACACACACACACACACACCACACCACTTTTATTTTCTTACTTCACAGGAATAAATATTTTTGTGTCAACAACATTATCGTATGTAATTTCAGGTTTATCTTGGGGGGCGATTCAGGCGAGTCACAGCTGCACGTACCTGTTTGTCCTCACTGAATGGACTCTCCTCATACCAGGTAGCACACATGTCAAGGGAAGGCAGTAAATACATTTTGTATCACAAATAACATCTAATATCCTCTCCTTTCATCTAGGTGTACAAGTGCTTGTCAGATGGTGTCAAAGTAGGCCTGGGGAAATACAAACTGAATGCAAATTATAACTCTTGCAACAAAGTCCTACAGAACCAGGACGAGTCCACGTCTTACAGCTCTGGTCTCCACCAACACTACACTGAGGTGGTAGGAGGTAGGGGTTGGGTGGGTGAGTTTTCTCTCACCCATAAGGACTCCCTGGGCTACCAAAAGTGGCTGAAAACCCTCAAGGATCACCCTGACGTTGTTCAGTATTCCCTCAGACCACTTTACCAGCTGGTGACATATGGGTCAAAAAGGACAGGACTGAAGGCTGCCACAGAACAGTACTTAAGAGAAAACGCCCTCAGCCCCTCATCTAGCCCACCTTACTGTGGAAACAGTGACCCTAACCTGGCCTCCAACTGTTGTCCTAAACAGGCCTGGAGAGGAACACTGGTGGTGACTGTTGTCAAAGCCTGGGGTCTGAAAGGAGATCTATTTGGCAAGACTGATGCGTACGTAGAGAAAGAGGGAGAGGGTTGAGGTCTTGGCACAGTGGGCACTATGAACATGATTTATCACAGTCAAATGTGAAATAATTAGCCTAATTTATTTTCTTTGTGCCTGCTTTATCCACTTAACAGGTATGCTCAGCTGTGGTTCGGTTCCAGCTACCGCAGGACTCATGTGGTCAAGTCAAACAGCCCTTACTGGAATGTTCAGTATAATCTGGGCAAGGTCAGTAAATCTTCTCAGGCTTCATTAGGCAAAGACCACTACAAGCATTTTGCACGAGTGCATATACATAGTGTTCAGGATCAGATTAATTGCTTGGTAGATCAAATTTGATACTTTAAGGATATATTTATAAATAACTTTTTTTCCTCTTTAATCTTTATGAAGGTGGACACACACTTGGGTCTGAAGGTCGAGGTCTGGGACAAGGACCCGGGCAGGGATGATCGTCTTGGATCATGTGTGAAGTACCTGAGGCAGGGGACTCACACACATGTGTGCCCCACTAAAAAAGGTGCCTTCCAATTCAAGTACACTCTGACCTGCGACCGTCACCTCACTGGAGACAAGTGCAACCAGTACAAACCATCTCCACAGTGACAGACACATTTAGAGTGATTACTTTCATTGAACACAATTCAAGGGTTTTTTGGAGACATTCGCTGTCAGCATTGTGTTTGGCAGTGGGGTTAAATAGAGGTAAATTTGCATTATGAAACTGAAGTTTTTGACTTGAAAAAAAAGACCTGATTGTGACCAAATAGGCTGTTTTGTGCCTGTTTTTACCAACATTAATTATGAAATAATTGAGATTTAGTTGCTGATTAAACCATAGGTATAATCGTAGGTTTCAGTTTGGAATTTTGGTGGTGGGATTATCCTTTGGTTTTTATTTGAGTCACAGATTATGTCTTTATGGTTACGGTTAAAATCTTTGTAATGTCTACTATAAGAGCAGCATTTTTGTGTCCTTTCTCATGCAAATAAAGCCTGTGAAAACATCAGCTGTGTCTTTAAGTACTTTAAGTGTCTTCAGGGTTAAAGAAAAGACTGATTTAGAATTGCAATATGCAAAGCATCTAAAATGTTACAATCTTTTACATTATATCCATTTATAACAGTCTTTAATGAACCACTTTGCAAAACAGAATCAGAATTTCCTTTATTGTCATCATACTTGGTGCATGACGAAATTGCAGCAGCTTCCACAGTACAGTGCATGATCAAGTAAAAAAAATTGATAAAATCTGTACAAAAGTAAATAGTATAAAAGAATAGCATAGAAATAAAGGAGTTAAATAAAAAGAATACACAATAATATACAATGATACACATCCAAAAGTTCTAGTCCGGTAGTGCAAGGTAAAGTAAACAGACATTGCACACTGTCATTGATGTAAACAGTTGTTACCAGTGTAAACAGTTCGCAATTTAACAGGTGATAAAAGCAGCAGTGATTAGAGTGAGGAGTTTAGAGTTCTAATGGCCCAAGGATAAAAACTGTTTTTAAGTCTGTTTTTCCTGCATTTCAGGGACCTGAACCGCCTTCCTGATGGCAGCAGGTTGAACAGACAAGCAGGCAAGTGAAACAGTGAGAAAGTTCAACTCCTCTGCTTGTGGCCTTCCGAGGCACAGGCTCAGTCCAAGAGCTCCTGCAAGCCACACCAAAGCAAAAAGCAAGAGAGTCTCTGACGTCTGCTGGATGCACACACACACACCAAACAGTTTAATTATGTGCAGCGGCGTCATCAGTCGAGCAGAGGATTCAAGGAGCCGGCGATGAATATGATATGATATGAGAGTCTGTGAGGAAGGAGTACGTATGAGTGTGTGAAATCAGGAGCAGGTGAACTGAGTTGCCTAGATGAGGTGGGCATGGTGGAACAGTAGAGGCAGGAAATGTGTTTATAAGTGATTAACTGGCAGGTGGGAGTTGAAACGAGGCAGGGTGAGTGGAAATTTACCAAATGAGCGGAGTGACTGGCATGAATGACAGACCAGGAATACACACTGTGACAGAAAGTATCAAAACACTCACTCCACAGAGAATTGCACACAGTCCTTATTCAGAAAGTGTGCCTTAAAGTCAAAAAGTATTTTCTACCATTAAAGCATTAATGGTAGAAATCCAAAATACAAGTGTAATGAGCATAATATGGGGCATTTAAAACCAGTGAATTCTGTTGGCAGCATTTTTCTTTTGACAAATTCAAGTGGGTTTATCTTCTGTTGTTGTTTTTATATCCCAGAAATTTACTCCAAGGTCATTTCCTTAAACCTGGACATGAGGGGCATTACCTGCTTAGTTTTTATTATCCTTATCTCTTCTGATTTGTTACTCCCTTTTTTCCTTTATTTCCTCATCACCCCCATTGAGGTAATTCATAGGATAAAAAGCTCCATTCTCTGTTTATTCCTGATCAAAGAACAAAGGCTCTTTCTCTTGCTGGTTCTGATTCTGACGACTGGAAGAGGAGCAGAAACCTCAACTTTTTGGGCATTTGGAACAGGTAGAAAACTGTTTAAAATGTTCAGTACGATATCCTCAACAGTTTTTAGTAGAGCAGACTGATTATTGATTTTAAAGACCTAAAACCAAAGATGCACCACTGCATGATACAGTACACAGAGAGCATAATTTAGGTCTTTTGTGGATGATGCACCCCATGATCGGGGATGTACCATGCCAGGGTTTTACTGATATCTTCAACTGGAATCTTTTCTGCATCTCCGTGGGTTATGGTCTCATCCATGAAGGTCTTGTAATCTTTATAGTACTGCTTGTTTCTTTTCAGCTTCCTTTCCAGGCATTTGAGACGGTGGATGGCACACACCTTGTTGTCTGGTAAGTTGGGTCTCTCTTCCTTGAACGGCAGTGGCATCTCATAGTAACCATCATCCTTGAGTCTGATGCCCTTTTCCATCTTTGACAGGAATTTGAGATCCTCTTGAGATATGTTGCCGTCTTCTGAAACTCTTTCCTCAAAATCAGCTTCCAGCACCTTGATAACTTCTTCAGGTGATACTACTTCCTTTATTTGTGTTCTACAGACATAGCGCACATCACTTGTGAGGTTTAAAGAGGATTGAAGAACTGGTGTCACCTGCTTCACGATGACCTGGTGGCTTACGCCAGTGGCGTCTTCATAATCGAGACATGGGTTGCCATAGCCAACTACAATCCAACCCAAGCCCCTCTTCAGTGCGAAAGGCTGATTTTCTTCACCAGGCACCACTTGTCTTGGGATGAGAGCTTGTCGACAGTGGTAGCCAATTAGCAAGCCGACATCACAGCTTTGCTGAGGAACTATCTCATCTGAAATGTGTTCAAGACGAGGCCATGCCTTCGCTGTCACCCCTAACCCACCAACTCCCTGATTTTGATGCTCCTCAGTCTAAGGCCATTGCTATGGCGTTCCCTAGCAACGGAGCAGCAGAGCAGCGATGATACCTCAAGAAATAAACACAGCAGAATTTTGTTGATTGACCAATCAGAATCACGTATTTAAAAGGGCCATGTTCTAAATAAACAATAAATTATAACCACTGTTTCCATGGATATGTACTCATATTTGGAGACTTTAATTAAATCTAACCAATAATGAAGGTGCGTTTCTATTTATTTACATTTAAATTGCAAATATGTGTCTCTGAAACTGAAAATTTGCCTTTAGGGACATCATTTAAAGAACAAACAAAAAATGAATTACCAATGAAAAAAATATTTTACAGTCATTATTTTGTGTTCATGTTAGGAGAGAGACCACATATTGTATGATAAAAGTTTTCATAATAAACATTTTTTTTTTTTTAAGTAAAATATTAAGACTTTTTTCATGGGGACGAAAAACTCACCAATAGCCAGGAATGACCCAGTTCCGGCGTTATGCACGTATAATTATCACATTTCTTCACCATATGAAAATTAATTTAAACCAAAAAATACCCTGGTTACTACGAACGAGGGGCTAAATCTGGGTTGCTTCTTCCTTATCTTCGTCTTCCTCCTTCTTCTGTACATTTACACATTTACTATTCAGACTTAGGTAGAGCACTCGTTTGACGTTGTGGACCTTCTGGCAAGGTGCATTGGTTTATTATGACGTGCGGAGCACCTAGGTCGAGAGTAATTAGTTCCGCCCTGTAAATACTGCATACAGGTAGGAGTAGGAACCAAAATAGGGAGAATAAACAAATCGAAACTAAGTGAAAACGTGAGGCAGTTACAGTGGAGGTATTGTTTTGTGCATATTTCATGGAAATGCATTTCCTGTAAACCTTTAAATTTATGCTTTTTGTGCTGTTTTTGTTTGTTAGTTTTGTTTGACTAAAACACACCCTGTCTTAAATGTATTGCTATCCCTCCTTTTTGCTGTTACCTGCAGACTTTACATTTAATCTGCATCTTGGGCTGGCACATTCTTGTCATCTCCGAAAGATACAAATCCTGCAGTAGGCCTATGTGAGAAACCCTGGGGACGAGGTAATGTTAAAAAAAAAAAAAAAAAGAAAACATGTACAAAGTTAATATTCAGAGAAACAAATAATGCCCACTTACTTCAGGGGTATTTATTCATGCAGATGATTTATTTTTTGACAAAATTATCTTAACTCCTAAAGGACCAGTGTGTAGGATTTAGAGGGATATATTTGCAGAAATGGTATACAATTTACTATTTAATAATTACTATGTTTTCTGTCGCTTATACTAACCTGGTCTGTAAAGGCTGATGCACACCTTGAAAAACTTTTGTGGACAGGTGTGCGGGAGCATAGAGTCACAACAAAAAGAAAAAAGGTGCTCGCACACTGTCCTTTAACTTGCATAGTACTTTAATAACAGCAACGTTTCGGTCCTCAGACCTTTGTCAAGCAGAGATGAAGACACAATGACACACCAAGCAGATATAGCCTACTCTGTGAGATACAGCCAATCAAAGACTGAGCAGACAGAGGGCAATAAGTCAATCATGTCAAGCTGCACACAACTAGCAATCACAAGGACCTCCCACAATACAAGTGGTGGAAAATGATAGAATAATACAAAAAATACATAATAATTTAAAGACAATAATCACAAAACCTTCTTGAGACCATCTTAGATGACACTAGCATACAATAAGACTGAGAGACTGTCTATATTTTACAACAGAGAAATGCATACAATAGTGAAGGTCAATGTTTCTCTGTAGGAAAACAAACAATCAGAGATACTGCTGACACAAAAAATATATCCATACAGAATGATAGAAAATACATCCATACACAATAGAAAATTAGTTATAGAAAAATATCATAGAAAATACTACAGAGAAATTCTGTACATAAAAATCTGGAGAGGAGCACAGAAAATCCATCTAGGCCTTCAATACCTGACAATAGAAACATAATAATTAGTGGATTAAAACACAAATCCTTGATAATATGAGGATATGTTTCTATCACAAAAAAAAACTTCACAGCATCACATTCAATGAGAATTCATCATTAGGTTCTTTGGGAGATAATGTCTGTAAGGTAAAGATCCAGTAAGCCTCATGTCTCTTCAAAATAAGGTCATGGTCACCACCACGAGGTGGTAACTTGATTCCAGCCAATATAAACAGCCTTTTTTATACAAACTCAGAGTGAAACCCGGCCAAAGAAGAAATGCAGGTGGGGGAGGTGAGTAAACAAGAATAGGACAACGTCCATGGACACGCAGCCTATCCAAGAGACGGTAATAAATATTTCATCTATTGAACTGACAAATGATCAAATTAATCTGTTGTCTAAGGGCCTATCATTTGTCCCAAGAAGAGGTGTAATTGCCTTTGGACTGAAAGTAGATTTATTTAAATCCTTTCGACAGATGAAATTGAAATATCTCTTTGCCAATAATAGGGAGACTGCTACTAGAAGTCCCTCACTCTTTAGACCTAAGAGCAAATTTTGTCCCCGTGTGTCGAATGCTTCTATAAATACCTTTTGCTGTTTGGTGGAGCAAGACATTATGAAGAGTATTAACACTTTGTCCTTCTCGTGTCTCTCATAATCTATCCAGTGAAGAAAAAACAGCACTGTCAGAGCTGATGTCTTCTAAAAATGTGGTGATCAAATCTGCTGACAAGGGCGGAGCAATCGTTATTCAGTTAAAGAACAGTGTGCGAGCACCTTTTTTCTTTTTGCTTATACTAACCTGAAAATGAAAATTGTCGTTTTTTTTCATTACCTTAAAGTGAGCTGTTTATATCTAAATACATAGCAGGTCCACCTCCACGTAGTCTGTCTTCTTGTCTTCTTGTTCAACAGTAGCCCAGAATGGTCAAACCAAACACTGGCTCTAGATAGGACCATCTCCATTTTTCACATCTGCCATTGTATTTGCCCTACATGCTTGGCACATGGGAGAAGTTTCCGTTGGTTGCAGTCTGCAACCTCACCACTAGATGCCACTAAATCCTGCACACTGGACCCTTAAAGGGATAGTTCGGGTTTTTGGACATGAAGTTGTGTGAAACACTGACCATCTGTAGCTCTGATGTGACAGTGTCACTACTGTCAACGAGCCTCCTGCTCTGAGAAATGGCCCATAACTTACTGGAGAAAAAGTAGTTCTTAAGATATAAGGGGGACACGTAACCAAAAGGTTTTAAGCTGCAAAAAAGTATGCATGTGTTTTGTTAGACTATTTCAATAATTTTAAAACATCCCCGCATTACGTCAGACCTTGCTATCAGTTGGGACTATTTTCTGGCCAGTATCACTCCGCCGTGCAGGCCCGCAAGACAGCACGGCAACAGAAATCAATTAGACAGTTCATCACCACGCCGTGCAGGTGCGCAGGATAGCAACGGCTAACGAAAACTTCATCGGCTGTTTCCAACAGAGAACCAGTAGGCTATTATTAGTGAGGAAAAAGATGTACTAGCTCTATATATACCTACTACTACAGCGCGAACACCGGCTCAGGCTCACGACACACCCTCGTCAGCTGCTGTAGGTAAACAGAGGAATACCAAAATGGTGCGAACTTGTGATTTTCCCAGCTGTGGGAATAAAAACATCGCCAGCTCCCAATTCCATCGGTTTCCTGTTACAGATGTAACCCATAGGCAACTTTGGCTTGTGTCAATTGGGATGAACCTCGCTACCAAGCCAGCGAGGGTGAAGCAACTGCGCGTATGTCAGAGTCACTTCAGCTGCCCACACATCCCGACGGACAGAGAAAACGCAATTTCCGCACTGCTGTGCCCAAAGAGAGACATATTACCTAATACCAGTCTATATAACGATGTCTGTAACTGATTGTCTGTAAAACAAAATGTTTGATTTAACTAATAGCCTGTTGTATTGTGGAGAGTACATTATACGCGGCCTCGTTTTACCGTCGGCATTTAGTTTATTATATTAGGCTAACTGCTAAATCCGTAACATGAGTAATCAATCACATAGAAATGTGAATTCATATGTGATTAAGACCAGTCTCTGCTTTGTTCTGGTGGTGGGTTAGCCAAAGTTGCCTACGGGTTACATCTGTAACCGGAAACCGATAAAATTGGTAGCCGGCGATGTTTTTATTCCCACAGCTGGGGAAATCACAAGTTGAGTGATACTGGCCAGAAAATAGTCCCAGCTGATAGCAAGGTCTGACGTAATGCGGGGATGTTTTAAAATTATTGAAATAGTCTAACAAAACACATGCATACTTTTTTGTAGCTTAAAACCTTTTGGTTACGTGTCCCCCGTACATCTTCAGAACTACTTTTTCTCCGGTAAGCTACGGGCCATTTCTCAGAGCAGGAGGCTCATTGACAGTAGTGACACCGTCACATCAGAGCTACAGATGGTCAGCGTTTCACACAACTTCATGTCCAAAAACCCGAACTATCACTTTAAGTTCATCTTTCCAGCTTCTTTCTGAGCTTTCAGCGACACCTCATTATCAAAATATAGCTGTGTGTTTATGTAAATGTATTTTTGTCTATTTATATTTATTCAATTGACAATGCCAAAGTCCGTCCATCAGGTTTAGTGTCTAGGCGTCATCCTGGAGGGTACACTGTCCTGGAGGCCCACATCAATAATGTTACTCGGTCTGCATACTTTTATTCACGAAATACTAATCGTTTTTGCCGTCACTTACACCTCAGAGTGCTGCTACCCTCGTTCATTGTTTGGCTACATCCTGTATTGATCAATGCAATTCTGTCCTCTTTGGTCTTCCTCTCAAGTGTCATAAACTTCAGTTTGTCCAGAATTCAGTTACTAGAACCCTCTCCATAGATTTTATACCTAATATTTATTATTACCATTTTTGTCCAGTCATTTTATTAGCTTTTATTGCATATTATGGAACTGTCTGATTTTTTTTTTGATCTATAAACACATTGCTGCTTGTTGTTGTCACTTTTTTTTTTTTAACTTCTGTATGAGTCTGAACATTGTTTTTTAGGGAAATCCTGCATAGCATATCTTTAATGATACTGATTTCCTTTTCTACTCTTTTTGTCTGTCTCTGAAATACTTCAGTATCTCTCTGACTCCAGCCATGCTCTCCTTTTCAACCCCACCCCTCCTCTACCTGAGCCTCCTGCTCTTTCTGTCACACCACTCCCCTGTTCTCGGCTGTCGGATTGGGAACCACAGCCAGTGTCAGTCTGCTCCCTTCGTACCAGGCCACAACCTGGTGGGAGAGGGATTTGATGTGGTCACCCTGCAGCGTAAAGGAGCCTATGTGGTTGACGTAAAGACTTTCCTCACTCCAGACAGCACCTGTACTCTCTGCTCCAACCCTCTTCAAGGCAACAGCCTTCAGAAAGTAATTCCTAAATAAATATGAACTCTACAGCATCTTTACCTGTTGCACAAACTTTATTCATGAATGTTGATCATGGTCTTCTTAACTTTATTTTCAGCTGCCAGTCTCTGCAGTGGACTGGCGCTCATTCAGCCGATGCAATGCTGACCTCTACAGCAGTGTGCACACGTCCGTTAGGTATTGTATATCAGCCATGTTTATGTTTTATTGTCACTCTAGAGCAGGGGTGCTGTAGTTGCAGGAGATGTGGGACTGATTTTCCTTTCTTGTGCCATAGCTAAATTGAAATTGGTTCAATAAATTGGTTGAAAGACTGAACTTTGTATAAAAAAAATAGAGGCTCTTTGGAGGCCTTCCCACCCCTTAAATGCACAAAATGGCTAAGTCCACCCCACACTAGGATTCGTCTTTAAATGCAGCCAACACTGAAAGAGTGAGCACCAACGTACGCTGTCATGTCTTTACCCTCAAAAAAGGGGAAGCGTGGGTTTCAAAAAATAAAAGAAAGGAAACAAAGTGACTTTGAAAAAGAAACAAATTCAATTAGTGTGTGAGAGAGACATGGATCAAACGAGGAAGCATGGGGGGCCACAGGGACTGCTTATGCATAGGGTCCAGAATTTTGTGCTACACCCCTGCTCCAGAGCTTTAAGATAGGTCTCTATATTCTTATGAATATGCACAAGTATTCACTTAAGCTAAGAGCAAGAGCACATAGCCTTGTGGCTCCTTAAATTCAGCTCCCTATTTATTGTCCACAGATCACATCTCACGCTAGAGTCACATCAGCAGTCCAAAGGTTTCCTGTGTCAATCATAGCCTAACAGAGTTAGTGGTTCCCAACTGGTCCAGCCATGGGGTCCAGATTTCTTCTTAGTCATCAGTTAAAGGTCCACACAGTTTAATATATTCATCATCATACTTTTGTTTTGCTAGTTTGCTGTCTCTGTCAAGTAGCTGTCCATGAGTCATTCAATCTTAAACGGTTCTTTAAAATAAATGTGCCACAAATTCACTGTATTTCAAATTAAAGTGTGTTTTTTACAAACTTGACAAGTTTGTGGTCCTATCAGAATGGACTTGTGACCCACCAGTTGGGAACCACTGCTCTATGCTGACCTTTGAAATGAAAGAGCTTTAATAGTGATTCTTTCCTGTAACTTGTGTCCACAGCTCACTGATTGAAACTTACACCTCCCAGGACAGTAAGGACTGGAAGGTAGGAGACTTATCACAGCCAGTGCTGATGATTATTATTGTTGTAACTGATAGATGTGTAGATGCTTTTGCATGTTTGCATTTTACCATTGGAGCGTCACCTTTTTCCCTGGAGAAACAAACACATCACAGTAAATAAAAACCTTAGACTGCAAGTTCTGTTTTGATTTTGGAGCACCTTGCTGCCCAAATTAGATGCATATACAGTATATGAGTTTCATGACTCTTTACTTTAAAATAAAGTGTCCTTGATGTAAATCCTTAAAGCTAACAGAACAAGTACCAGTGTATCATTTAAAAGTGTTTGTGAATAAATGGTTTTTATAAATAAATGGTTATATTTAATACACATTATCATGGTCATTATGGGTGAATGTCAAGCAGCTTTTTTATTTATTCATTTTCATTCTATTAGGTTGGCCTAAATTTAGATAAGTTTGTGTCTGCCAACCTGGAGGTGGGAGGAACACGCTCCACTGGGTATAAGTTTGCTACAGAGAGGACCAGAGAGGACCGCTACTTCTTCAGCACTCACAGGGTCACCTGCAGCCACTATAGGTAGGGTGTGAAGACCCCTGCAAAGATTTTGTCAGTCAAGTTTATTAAAGGAATACTTTGCCTGCAAAATGTTTATTTATATATCAGTTACGCACCATGAGTTACCTTGAATTCGTGAAGGAAACATTTTCCTCATGTGCCTCCACAGTGAACAGAAAATCCAAAAGAGGCGAACATTCCTAATGAATTAAAGTAAACTCTTACACAATGCCTGCAGTATAACCCAAGTCTGTGCTCAGTACATGAACACATGCACTTCGCTAAAACATTATGATTTAAAACATCAGTACAAACAGTCTCATGCACAGCTGAGTTGCGTGCCTGGGAACGTTTGAATGCATTTGAGCTCTGTTCAAGTGGAGCTCATATGCATGCTTGTGATCAGACACGCTACTCTTCTGCTAATTGTAGGTGGAGGTTCGGGAAGTACTAAGCATACAACTGGTTTACCTCAGAGGCAAATGAGAAAAAGTGTTTTCTTCAACAGTCAGTGAGTAATTGATATACAAATGGTCATTTTGCAGGTGAATTATTCTTTTAAGATAATTTACTAATCTGTTGCCCTGTGTCCAGTTACCGTGTGTCAAGCAGACCACCCCTCAGCTCTGAGTTCAGTAAAGATTTGGCAAGGCTGCCGGATCTCTACAACTCCTCCACCAGGGCTCTGTACAGTGAGCTCATACATACCTATGGCACACACTACATTCGGCAGGTGAAAAAACACACACACACACACACACACATATTTCACAAATTAAAAAAAAAGATATTTCTTTCTCTACAACACTGTACTTCATTTCAGGTTTACCTCGGGGGGCGACTCAGGCGAGTCACAGCTGCACGAACCTGTTTGTCCTCACTGAATGGACTCTCATCAAGTGAGGTACATGTAGCACACAGGCCTGTACAGCACACACACAGTAACCAGGTCTTTGCACCACTGGAGTGTGAATGTGTTTGTGTGTGTGTGTGTGTGTGTGTGTGAGTGTGAGGCATTATGATGCTCTAGTCACTGCCGTCTGTATAAAAGCAACATTTACAGATCAGTCAGGAACACTTTGGTCAAAGAAAACTTTATTTCCATTTGCAGTATTATATTTGGTGGTATGGCTCTGTGCTGGGGACTCTCCGCCTTTCTTCGGGCCTTTGCAGAAAGCCTCCTCTGAGCGCCTACATGGAAAGCCTAAGGTGAAGAGAGCACACCTCTCCGCAATTCCACGCGCCTGCTTGGAAAGCTATAAGGCAGAGAGAGCACTCCTTTCTGCCCTTCCATGTGCAAATGAGGAAAGCCTGAGGCAGAGAGGCAAACCTCCCTGCCCTGGAGGAGCAGCAGCAAATATCCACAGGAACTGAACAGAGCAGCATCAATGACAAACAGAAATGACATTGATAAGTCAGACACAACATGAAAAGGAGGAGCTGGGGTGGAGGTGGGTTGCAAAGTGGCTTGCAGAGGAAGCAGCAACAGTAGGCAGGCCAGAGCAGTTTAAATAGGGCGCCCTGAATGAGATTTATCAATAGTTGCATAGAAAGGAATCATGTGATCTATCAGCTGACTCCCTTCCATCAATCAGCTACTCCATCAGTTGATTGGGCTGTTTGAGATCAGCTGATGTAGCTGGGATGTGAGCTGAGCTTGACATTGGGTCCATCCCAAGTCTCTTAATTTTATACTGCTAACTCCTAACTCCTTACTTGAACTGGAAGTCGTTCAAGGTCTGCCATCTTTAAGACCGTCTCATGTCTCTTATTCCTGCCAGTAAGGAGTTAGCGTCAGGAGTTAGGAGGGATCTGTTAGGTGCGATGAGTAAGGTAACACGAGAGGTTCCTAACAGGAAGTTTTTTCAGCTTGAGGCCCTGACGTATAAATACCCGCCCCCTACATCTGACTCATTTGAACGAGATGGCGGAGAAACAGCGCAAGTGTAAGTACCCGTTACATGCATTCTTTGCAATGAAACGCTGAAATTCACATGTCTACGTGACTACAAAGAGTAACGTTAATGATATTTCGTGCAAGACTGTCATGTTGTAGGCTAATTAAGTTTACGTCATTCACAACCCATTGTGTTATTCAGCGGACTGTCGGTGATGTGTGGCTGTTCAATGTGCAGCTGCTCATGTCCAGAACCACACATGTTGATATAACACCAGACACACACACACACACACACACACACAAACACAAACACACAAACACATTTGCCCATCATTAATTGTCCTGCATGTCATGTGAGTGGAATAATGTTTAATAGCTTGTAGGTAGACTGACAGGACTGATATATGTCTTATTCATTCAGCAGCTGAATGATGGCGAGTGGATTTAATAATAGTGATAATGATGCTCATCACAGTGACAGTGACAGGGCTACAGACCGTTCTTTGTATGATATGGAATGCGCATATCTATTGTGTTTGGTATTGTGTTGTATCATATTGTATGTTCTGTGTTGTGGCTGCAGCATGGGCGAACGGCCCAGAACAAATTTCTCACAATAAAGTTAATCTTGAATCTTGAATCTTGAATCTTTAATTGCCACAAACTTCGGCAAATGACACAATAACAATGGTAATAGCCTACATGCAAAAGTGTGTGACCAAAGTCATGACGGTGGGGGGGGCTGGCTCCGTTATGCAGCAGCAATAGATTGATTGCATGCGAGTCACGTGAGTCGTCAGGTGAAGATGACACGCTAGACGCCACCTTGGCTCCCCATAATTCATGATTTGCCCCAGATTTACCAGGAGACAACAGATAGGCTATAACCGTCGGACTTTGGTAGTATATTGAAAATATACTTGGTTATGCCTAAAACCAACCGAATTACTAGAAGAAGCAAGAACAAAATCGCTTCAAACGTGTCCGGTGATATGGCAGCTTGCACTCATCAGCTGGCTTGTGCCTCTGAGCAGCAACAGGTGTGCAGTGAGGATGAGCTGACAGACACACCTAGGTGGGCCAGAAGTATTGTCTTTCAGCTCAAACAAATTCGAGAGGATTTTGATACAAAAATGGACAGCATCGCTGAGTCCATTTCCAGCCTTAATAAAGACACAAGAGCTATGCTCAACAGATTACGCAATGCGGAACGCCGCATCGGAGAGTTGGAGGACAAGGTAGAAAGCTCCTCCACTGAACTATCCCAAACTACCAAGCAGATTCAGTTGCTACATGGTAAAGTGGATGATATGGAGAACAGAAGCCGCCGCAACAACTTAAGGTTGGTGGGGCTCAAAGAAGGTATGGAGGCGGGCGATATCTACAGCGCACTGGACAAGATCCTGCGCTACATACTAGACCAACCAAATGACCAGCTGGCTCCAGAGATAGACCGTGCGCATCGCACACCAAGGCCGATGCCAAATCCAGACCAGCCATCTTGTCCCATCATCCTACGCTTGCCGCGCTGGAGAGAAAAGCAAGACATCATCAGAGCTGCCACCAGAAAACAGCTCACCTGGGGACGCCAGCGCTTTTCAGTAGCTATATCAAGATTTCTCTGCAGAAGAATCGAGGAGACGTGCCCAATATAACGACGTGAAGAAGCGGCTTCACAAAGCTGGGGTACGATTTGGCATTGTTTACCCAGGAAAGCTCATTGTCTCCAACAATGGGGAAAAGTTTACCTACACCTCGCCCAAGGATGCAGAAAATGACTTGAAAAAACATCTTCCAGTGTTTTTCTGACTGATCCCGGAATGCGGTGCCCATGGTGTTACGGAGCTCACAACGTCACAGGTTGGATTTTGAAGCTGGGTTCTAGTCGTTTTTTCATCGCATCATCGTGGATATGGGAACTTGTGCCCCCAAAACTGGCTTTTGTGCCAGGATTGGCCAATCGGCCGATGTGTTTATGTTTTTGTCGGTGTTTATGTACTATTTTTTTCCTCTGGTAAATAGTGTTTATTTGTTATTCCCTTCTTCTTTTGATGCAAGAGTGACACCCTTCCTAATTTCTTGTTCACATGCTTTCCCCTGCAGCAGGGTTTTGGGGCGTTTGTCCTGGTGCACGCCATCACACCTGCTGTGCATCGGCCTCACTTTTCTGCTTCTTCCCTTTCTGTAAAGTGAGTCAATAATAATCAATTAGACTGTGTTATCAGAAAAGGACGTCGCTTTACATGACGCTTCAGAGTAAGGCCATCTCATCTCTTAATCAGCAATCCTTGCTCCTCACTCCTAACTCCTGACTCCTTGCATGTTTTCCTAAGTGGGAGGGACTAAACAGTTAGGTAAGGTGGCTAAGTAAGGTGGTTAGCAGTAATTTTAAGGGACTTGGGACGTACCCATTGTGTCCTGCCTGAACTAACGGCACAATTAAACGCAGTCCATTAACAATTGACTATAAATAGCATCTTATTTCTCCCCCTGTCCTCCAGGTCCACTCCTGCTTATCACTGGGTCTCTCTGTAGGCCTCGGGAATTTGAAATTATCTAATAACCCACCGTCTTGCAACAAGGTCCTACAGAACCAGGACGTCTCCACCTCGTACAGCCCTGGTCTCCACCAACACTACACAGAGGTGGCAGGAGGCAATGGTTGGTTTGGGGAGTTTTCACTCACTCACAATGACTCCCTGGGCTACGGGAATTGGCTGAGCACCCTGAAGGACCACCCAGATATTGTTTCATACTCCCTCAGGCCAATGTATGAGCTGGTGCCAAATGAGACACAGAAGGCAGGGATGAAGGCAGCCATAGAGCAGTACTTAGCAGACAATGCTGTGAGAAAGTCACCCAAAGAACCATATTGCGGGTGGCACACTCCTAACCTGGCTTCCAACTGCTGTCCTCGAGAGACCTGGAGAGGAACACTTGTGGTGACAATCGTCCGAGGCTGGGATCTGAGAGGAGATTACACTGGCAACACAGAGAGGTGAGTAGAGTGAGGCCAGGGACTGAGATCTAAAGGTGGTGTATCAAACAACAATATTAATCTACCTGTTGCTATTTGGTGTTTTCTCCTCTTCACAGCTATGCTAAGATGTGGTATGGATCCTCCTATCACAGGACTGACATGATCCGCTCAAACTACCCCAGGTGGAATGCTCGTTATCATCTGGGCAAGGTACAGACTCACAGATCAGCTCAAAAGAACACACTTCACACACAGAGAATAAAACCTTAAAAACATTATTCAGTTAGAGAAAACTATGGTCGTAGACTACAGTTCATCAAAACGTCAATCAGTCATCAGTGCTATTTCAATACCTTTATCCTGACTTGCCTGTATTAGTAAAAACTGTGATGTGTATATAAATCATTTTGTGTTTTTAATGAAGGTGGACACACACTTGGGTTTGGAGGTCGAGGTCTGGGACGAGGACGTGTGGTATGATGACCTTCTGGGATCATGTATGAAGTACCTGAGGCAGGGGACACACAGATTCACCTGCTGGGCAGAGAATGGCGGCGGAATTGAGGTCCAGTACACTCTGTACTGTGACAGTCACCTAACTGGAGACAGGTGTAACCGTTACAGACCCTCTCCACAGTGAGAGGCTGACTGTGCTGCTCACTTTTCTTTCTTCTGGATATGTTGATTACTTTCATTGAAGTGTCATTCAACACCATGCAGGGTTTATTTTAGACACATTTGTTATCAGTGTTGTGTTTAGCAGTGGGGTTAAATCAGAGGTAAATTTACATTATGAAACTGAAGTACCTGACTTCATTCATAAATGTATACTCAATCTCAGAGACCATCAGCTATCATCTAACGTCATAAAGCTTCTGGGAGCGGGGCCAATATTTCAGGTTGATCCAATGTAGCCAGCAGATATCCAGGCCAAGACCTCCCTCTTCTGCATGCCGGTCATTTCCGGTAATCTCCATAAAATGATATCAACATAGGAATGCAGATTTAAAAGGATAAAAAACATAAAATATAAAGCTAAATTATCATCAGACAATATCCAATGTGTTCTGAGGTTGTATTTTGGCCAATGCGTTATGCCTCTCTACATGAACTGTTTACCTGCCATTCAAATGTAATTGGTCAATAGTACTTAGACTACAAACAGAAATCAAGGGCCTTATTTACAAAGCTGAGAAAATTCCTTAAATTATGACTTTGTGTTTTTTTTGTTTTTTTTTTAGAATTTCCCGTGCAAGTTATGACTAGGTCCTGGTAAAGAGAAAGGTTGTTCACAAAGCATCTTAGCCCTTAAGAGAAAAAGGGTTAGGAGTAGGGAGGAGGACTTCAAAGAGGCCTAAGAGTTTCTTAAGTACAGAGAAAATGGTGGAAACACAAAGGTAGGAGAAATATTCTCCAGATGCTGGACGACAGTGAGTAAATGAAACACTCCAGTTCAGATGGTGCAGGAATGATATTTATGGTCCAGGAATGATAGTTGTGGTCCATCTCATTAGGGATGTGCACACATTTCTCACCCATTGCAATAACAATATAACGGTAGAAATAAAGTGATCACACAATACGATATTTAGAAAACTGGACAAATGCAACAGTGCAGCGGTGGTGGCTTGTTTCTGTCTCATCCTCCCATTAGCAGAGTGATCACACCAACAATGACAACACTTTCACTGTCTTATATTGTGATGCAGTTCATTATTTTGGAGGTGGGATTTGCCTTTGGTTTTTATTTGAGTCACAGATTATGTCTATACGGTTGCGGTTAGAATCTTTGTAATGTCTATTATAAGAGCAGCATTTTTGTGTCCTTTCTCATGCAAATAAAGCCTATGAAAACATCAGCTGTGTCTTTAAGTTCTTTAAGTGTCTTAAGAGTTAAAGAAAACACTGATATAAAATTGCAACTTGCAAAGCATATAAAAATTTTTACAACCTCTAAACTTATATTAAAATTTCCAAATCAAATTATGCATTTTTAAAGGTCCCATATTATAAAAAGACAGATTTCTATGTGCCTGTGGATATTCTCATTCATCCAGGTCATAGTTATCTCAAGGCAATTGAATCGAACGCAACTGGACTTGGTTTTGTCTTAGAAGACATTTCACCTCTTATCCAAGAGGCTTCATCAGTTCATGCTTGTCTGACTAGGCAGGAACTAGTCTGACAAACACACAGACCAATACTTACTGTTCAATTCTCACCACCCACTGGAACACAAACTAGGTGTTATCAGGACCCTACAACACAGAGCTGATAACGTACCTACCAGCACTCAGGCCCAAGGGAAAGAGCATGAACATCTGAGGGAGGCTCTAAAAACTTGTGGTTACCCCAGTTGGACCTTTGTGAAATCAGCAGCCTGTTCCAGAGAGACAAGGTGGGTGAGGAAGAAAAGAACAAGCGCAATAACATTGTCATCCCCTATGTGTCTGGGGTATGTGAAAAACTCAGGAGGATTTTCAGCAAACACCACATCCCTGTGTATTTCAAACCCAGTAACACACTCAGACAAAGACTGGTACACCCAAAAGACCGTACACCACACACTCAGAAGAGCAACCTAGTGTACGCTGTCCACTGCAGTGAGGAATGCCCAGACTTGTACATTGGTGAAACAAAACAACCACTAAACAAACGCATGGCCCAACATAGAAGGGCTAACTCGTCAGGGCAAGACTCCGCTGTCTATCTACAAGGAGAAAGTACACTCCTTCGAAGACAGCAATGTGCACATTTTGGACAGGGAAGACCAATGGTTTGAAAGAGGTGTAAAAGAAGCCATCTATGTGAAATTGGAAAAGCCATCTCTCAATAGAGGAGGAGGTCTGCGACACCACCTATCCCCCACCTACGTATAATGCTGTCCTTTCATCCTTGCCCAGGAGGCTTAACAACTTAACCTCTAAAAACAACGGTCGTTCACAAATGGCCTCATGTGACTCTAACGACTCCAGTGACAACCGTTGCAGCAGGAGTTTCAACGACTGTCGTTGACACACCATTGGAGCACTAACGAACCAGTGACATCATTGGCCTTGTGAAGACCTCCCCAGAGGTTAAATACCTGGGTGCTTCTAGCCTGGTTCAAGACCATAGACCCCGCCCACTCAACTGAGTAGGCTTGCATCTCTGGTCTGGCATACTTAAATGAATTTGTGATTTATCTCGTCCAAACGCTGGACGGACCAATGAACGCCGGGGGTCTAGCGATTAGCCAATCAGCGCCACGCTGATGTCAAGCTGTACGCTGGTGGGTAACTGGTGAGGATAGCAACAATGGCGACCGCTACAGATCCTACAGACCACATTAACGATGCTATCGAGGTATTTCGCCACTACTCACGTTAATGGAGGACCAAATTAAGGAAGCTGCTAAACTGGATTTAACGGCAATGCAGCTGGGCGTGCACGACGACGAAGACATTTTAAACGGGCAAGCCTAGTCAGACAAGTCCAGTTGCGTTCGATTCAATTGCCTTGAGACAGATTTCTATGTCTTTTTTTAACATAAAGGAGGTACAGTATATGTGCTATCACTCCACAGAGAAATGCATGCAGTCCTTATTCAGAAACTGTGCCTTTAAAAAGCAGTGCACGAACCTATAGCAATAAGAATAAAGATGGGAAAAGTAATAGAAATAAAAATACAATAAATAAATAAATAAAAAGATATATATTAAAAAACACACACACACAAACCAAACAAGACTATATGAAAAATAGGTCTATCAAAACTGTCCCATGAACTAGAAGCATCGTTCACATCATCAAAAAGTGCACCCTGTGACAAAACCATCACTCATGTAAGAGGGTGAAACAGCATATGTAGAGGGGACCAAGCTACATGAGATAGCATGTGGTAAAGCAGAGACAGAGATAAAGTAGTAAATATATACATTACAGAGTGAGTGAATAAATAAATCAAATGAAGTTTAAACTGCTTGGACCATGCGCTGACAACATACAGACAGTGGCAGTGACCTGACTCAGTGACGATAAACACTAAAGATTACAGTCCATCCTCTGAAGGGAGGAGCAAAGAATGATATGAAGGGTTGCCACTTCATGTCAAATTTATCATTTGAACCCCTCAGAGAATATTTAACTTTCTCAGGCTTGAGAAAGAACATCACATCTGTAAGCCAAATAGAAACGGAAGGAGGCTGTGAGGATTTCCAATGGAGAAGAATTCTGCAACGTGCCAGAAAGGTTGTAAAAGCGACTATGTCTGCTTGCATATAGTTTAATAAGAACAGATCAGTGGGGACACCGAAGATGGCTGTTATAGGGCATGGTTGCAGATTGATCTTGAGAACACCAGAGAGGCTTTCAAAGATTGAACGGTAATAGGTTTGCAATTTAGGACAGAGAGCAAACATATGAGTGAGGTCACAAGGGGACATCTGACATCTGTCACATTTGTCATTTACATTTGGATATATCTTGGATAGCCTGGATTTGGAGAAATGTAATCTGTATAAAATTTTGAACTAGATGAGCCCAAGATGAGCACAAGAGGATGTGGTTCACACTCTATCAATCGCCTTATCTCACCATTCCTCAGCGAGTTCAACTCCCAACTCTTGTGCCCAAGTAGTTTTAATTTTAGTTATAGAGTGAGCACCCAAATACATAATAGATGAATAAATGTGGGAAATGGATGCCCTCTGTCTGGTCTCTGTATGAGGTCCTCCCAAGGTTCTTTAGGCGGTAGAGCAGGAAAGTGGGAGGAGATATAGTGTCTTACCTGAAAATAATGGAAAAGATGGGACGGGGGCAAGGAGAATTTGGAAGCCAGGGTGAGGAAGCTAGCAAAAGTGTCACTTATAAATAGGTCTTGAAATGGTCTTATGCCTTTCCTTTTCCAGAGAGAGAATGCGTTGTCTATTAAGGATGGGGGAATAAGTGATTTCTATCAATTGGGCCCTGAAGGGATGCAGAGGAAAGCTTAACGTGCCTGCGAAACTGGTGCCAAATCTTTGGCCTGGAGATTACTATGGGATTACTGGTAAAGCGGGAGGGGCATGTTTGGAGGGAGGAACAAAACAGAGCAGGAGGGGATGCTGAAGTAAGAGACTGGGCTTCTAGATGGCACCATGAGGTATCTGGAGCATATAGCCAAAATGGCAATTTCTGGATATTCGCTGCCCAGTAATAGTATAAAAAGTTAGGAAGTACAAGTCCCCCACTTAGTCTGCATCTCTGAAGTAGGGTTCCACTGACCCTAGGCACCCTCTCTCCCCAGATGAGCGTAGTGATGGTTTGGTTAATTGATTTAAAAAAAGATTTGGGTGCCAGGACTTCTGTGAAGTTGTGATGTCACTGTGATTTTGCGATAACAATAACAATCACTTATGGGTAGACAAATGGCAATCTAATGAATGGCGGAGACATGTGGAATTGGCAAACTTGATTATTTCTGTTGTCATTTTCAGCTGTAACTGTAACATGTAAAGATATGTGGTTAAACCCGGTGGTCTGATCTATGCGATGTTTCTGCAGTGCTCATTTTATGTACTGCCCTGCTTTGCTAGCGCTTTTCATGAGTCAAGTCTCTGCACTGTTGTGGATGGCGGCTACAGCAACATGTATTTCAGTCACCTAAATAATCACTATCAGTGTAAGAGTACGCTATCTTTGGAATATTTTCCCTGCTTTTAACACCAATTGATAGAAGCTGCTTTGATATAACGGCTTCAGCTCCCAGTCTGAAAAGGCTGTCTGACGGCAAGGTAAAGGTGAAAATATTCTAGATATAGGGTACACTTAAACTGATATAAATTTTTTATGTGGGTAAAAACTAATCAGTTAAAGCAGATTTGCTCAAAGCCGTTTGATTTTATGTACATGACAATTTTTTTAACATTACAACGACCAGGTTACGAAAAGACAGGTATGAAGGCTGCCATAGAAGAGTACTTGAAAGACACCGTCAGGCCCCCACCCATCCAACCCTACTGTGGAAGCAGGGACCTTAATCTGGTTTCCAACTGCTGTCATGAACAGGCCTGGAGGGGAACACTGGTGACGAGCCTGAAATCCGAAAGGAGATAGTTGGGGCACAACTGAGGCGTATGTGGAGGACAAATCAAGATTCACAGTGAGGGCACAGTAAGTGCAATTAATACAGACTCAAAGACTGAGAGTTATTTGCTATTATTTCCTTGTCTCTGCCAATTTACGGGTAGGCTATGCTAAGATGTGGTGCAGCTTCATCTTCCACAAGACTTGTGTGATCAAGTCACACAAGCCTTGCTGGAACGCTAGTTATTATCTGGGCAAGGTCAGTGCTTTTCTTTTCTTCACAGATCAGCAGATGAAAAGATTGAAACCACTCTCTCAGTATCAATCTTCTCATATAACTCTTTGCTGGAGAGCCAATGAGTGTATTTCCCAAAATGTCTCAGGCTTATTCTTTAGGCAGTAGACTGTAGTTACCATGGCTACCATTCTGTGTGACGTAGTTGTCAAAAACAGGGACAGCATGAGATGGAAGAGGACCCATTTTGTATGTATAAATTATCCCAGCTGGCAACAGATGACAATATGATGTCAGACTCTTAAAATCAGGTTGACGAAATTTTAAATGTCTGACGATGTTAGAATTTCATGTTGTGTGGACGTTAACATTGTGACGTTTTGCAGATGTTGGGTTTTGCTATTCACACCTGTCAATATTCTACATCAAGATGACACTTGCATGAGATATTTGGAAGACACTGTCTTAAAACCAAAAGAATATCAACATCATCTGTCATCAGTATTCTATGTCAAATTGATATTGGCATTAGACCTTGCCCTGACATTGAATTCTGGTCACCCAACATCAGAACCTAACTTTAACCAAATATAAACGTCTAATGATGTGGGTGGCCAGCTGGGATGATATATTCGGATCATTCTAAGGTAACAAAAACACAACAATTCTTATTTTCCAGTGATTATAAACTAGTGGAAACATAGTTAAGAATATCATATACAATTTCTGCCAATAACCAGCCAATATTTGTATGTGGGGTCCATGTCAGTAGTAAACAGGCTGAAAAATGGGCCATATATGGGACTGTTAATGGGTTACATATTTGCCCCATGCCAGTTGCCCACATAGATGGGTTCACTCAAGTGGGCCCCAGATAAGATGCCCATTTTGGGCCCATACCCACTTTATACCCAAGGAGCCCTAGCATAACCATGCGGGGCCCACCTGGGTACAGCCAACAATGTGGGTAATTGACCCTTCGCTAAGTCCCGCCCCTGGACACAGACTGGCCAATCATGGCGTAGCATTGTGCCGGCTTAGACCAGAGTCCGACAACAACACAGCTGAGGTGCAATGCAATGCAATCGTTTCAGATTTCGTTTCTTTTCAGGCTGGTTTTGTGGATTTGGAGCTAAATGTTGTGCCTGGGGCACGTCGTGTATTAATGATACTCGTTACCTGGAGAGGTTGGAAAAAGATATACTTTATAATTTCTTCCCTGTTCCAAAACCTAAATCAGACCCTGAAAAGTGTAGGGTTAGCTAGCTAGCTACTGAAGATAAAGCCTACTGAATGTACACACATGCTGCTTTTGCTTTGTAATGATTGGGACCAGTGAAGGGAAGCAGGGAAACTTTGCTGATATTCAACCAGCTGTGTGTCATCACAGTGTGCCCAGATGAACGTTTTTTGACTTCCCCTGCCTGTCCAGGAGGTCCAGGTGCTGGCAGCGGCACAGGGGCGAAGCCAAACACCGTTCATCTGCACACACAGTGATGCCACACAGCTGGTTCAATATTAGCAAAGTTTGCCTTTATATTCATTGTCTTCTGTGGCGATCAGCAGTGATGTGGTGGTTCACTTTACACTGTGATCTGTAGCCTATAGTTTGGCTTTAGCTTCTATCTTTGTCTTTTTAACCTGTTGTTGCTGCTGAGTCAGTTTGACATCCTGGATATATCCTTCAAACACAGACTGTAGACCCCTCTGTCTGCTTCATTCTGAAATCACTGTTTCATTTTTTCAAAAAAATATGATAATATTTCTTCAGGGAGTGCAGTTAGTCACAGTGTGGGCTCCATGCTTACTCTGGCAGCTTGTTGGACCATCGCAAAGGGGCGGGGCTTAGTGAAAGGTGAATTGGCGTGGGGCCTATATATAATATGGAACCCATGGTCAATCCCATATAGGGCCCGTTTTCAACCCATTTACTACCCATATAGGCCCCACATACATATGCCGGCTGGCCAGATGCCCCTAAATCCCACACACTGGACCTTAAGATTTTCAATGCTGGACTTTAACCCGTAACAAAGTATTTTTACACTCTTTTACTAAAGTAAAATATCTGAATACCTCCTCCACCCCTCCCTGTCTGACACACAGTGGGGTGTACATGTAAAGGCACTAATGAACCGCCCCCGCCCTGACATGTCTTCATGCCTCCTGTGGTAAAGGTTTCCTGTGTTGCGTTTAAGTATGCGTGTAAAAACCAGCTCCCGCCGCGACCGCTGGACTCCTTCCTCTCATCTTTGGAAATGCCGATTGATTCAAACGATCGCACGGAACAGCCTGGAGGCGGTGTAAAAAAAAAAATAAAACCCTCTCCTCCCACCGCCTCTCTGTCCATCCCACATTTCAGGACTCACCGTCAGACACACGTGTATCTAATTTAGGTGACTGTGCGGCGCTGTGCCCCTGACAACACAGCGGTTTCCGTTAGAAGGAAATGATGGAGAAGGAAAGTTTCTGACGCCTCTCCGTTGTGTTGGGACTGCCCGCAGGAAAACTGAATATCACTCCTCGCTATGCGCTGTTTGCTCGTCCTCGGCATAACACACAGATACTGTAAATCTGAACAATCTGTATGGATTTGGGATGAATAAGGTCTCCGACACTGAAATGTCTCAGGATTGGAAATGCAGCTCCACGCCTGCCTGTTGCTTTTTATTATCACAACAGGTAAGGAAATCTACCAGTCCCTGGAATCTGCTACAGACTTCATTAATGTGTTCTCCTTTTATTATCGCATTGAATTGAACACATACTTTACCTGGAAGTGCTAAATTATTATCTGCTCTTTTCAATGTAGTCACAATTGTGCTGCTCCACTGTCATAATGGAAAGGGTCAGTAGGGAGCCAGGTTTATGTAGTTTGTGGTTACCTGATTGCCTCTGGCCCAGGCCCAAATCCTGGGGTCATCAGATTAAATGGTAAAAAAGAAGGGGGAAATATTTGTGATTTTTCTTTAATCTAATTTCTCTTTTTTTGTTTATTTATTTTTGACATTTCATCCCTTGATGATGCAGAACAGTGGTTCTCAACCTTCATCATGTCAAGGACCCCAGACCACAGTGTGATAAGATTTGCTTAACGGACCTCCATCTGAAAAGATTTTAGTTGTTAGATATGATCGGAAATACTCACACTATGCTCACCCCTGTAGTGTATTTACGGTTCAGTGTGAGATTTAGTGGCATAAAGTGGTGAGAATTGCAGATTGCAACCAGCTAAAACTTCTCCCAGTTAGGAGCCGAATTATCGGCAGAGGTCTCTTCCTCTCCAAAATAAATGGACCAGGTGATTAAAACAAGTAAAAACAGAGTAAAGCCGTTTCAAGTTACAAATCAGTATTTCTTCGATGCTGTTTGGTATGTCAGGGACAGGTGGCTCGCCCACACCTTGCCAATGTGTGCTCACCTTTATCCTCTGATAACTTAAGATCCAAATGCTCAGGGGGTTTTCACCAGGAGCTGAATTATCCACAGGGGTCTCTTCCACTTCGAAACAAACGGCTCAGGTGATTACAACAAAACAAAAACACAGAATAAAGCAAACTGACATTACAAATCAGTGTTTTCCCAATGCAGCTCGTTGCAGATGGACTTCTTACTACAGTGGTCAACAAGAAAACGCGAATGACCATATCTAGAGCCAGTGTTTGGTTTGTCCGATCTGGGCTACTGACCCACTTCCTGTGTAGATATACATGGCTCAGTGTAGTGTAAGGTGATTATGTACTAAAGCAAATGTACATGTCTGTCAATATATGCCCCTACATCCTACACACTGAACCACACAAGGTCCCCTGGTTGAGAACCACTGGTGCAGAATGATACCCCTTTGTCCGAACTCCCCACAATATATACCCATAAATGAATTAGTTTTCACCGTAACATACAGATCAGGAGATCTATGCCAGAGTAATACCCTCCTTTACCACCATCTTTTTTTCTTTCCCCAGATAAAATATTGGCCTTGTCACCCCTCCACTGTGGCGGGAATGTCAGCCTGGACACAGAGCCTGCAGATCACATCAATCTCACTCTACCTGGACTTTCTACTTTTGACACCAGCAACAGACTCAACCCCATGAACAGTCAGTCCGACAAAACCCTACCGGTTTCAATTTGCACTTGGACGATAGGTATTCCCAGGGGTCGGACGGTACTTATAAAGTTAGCATGGTTGGAAAGTGGTTCGGGTGTAACAGTGCGCTGTGTCTGGAAAGAAGAAGGTCCGGTCTTGGAGAGTGGGGGGACGGCTCTGCTGTCAGGCTGTGATGGAAACAAAGCCACCTTGACTTGGACAGGAGCAGGACGATCCTCAAATCCAATTCAGTTGTCCTATTATGGTGAGAAGCCATTACTCAGTTATCCAGTTTGATTTATTGAGTCAGGATGGTCCACTTTCCCGCACCCTGATCACGAGAGTTTAATCTAATTGTCATAATAGCATTTAGATCAGACTTGTCTTTTTAGTTGACTGGATGACTGCATGAAAAGTATTTTGTTTACAGTAGAAGAATATCATGGATACTTTGGCTGTGCGACTGTGGAAACATATTGTGTTGTTCAAACTGTGCTGTGAGCCATAAATCTGTCCGTCGGAAAGTTCTTATCACACTCACCGTGGTGTGAGAGGCAGATAGATATTATGTTGTTGTGATTTCCACTCTGTCTCTCCTCACCCTCTCTGTTTTTGTGTTTGTTTCTGGCCATCCAGTCCAGGAAGATGAGAGGAATTCCTCGGAGGACCACACCAGCCCACACTCAGGCCGAGACTTCTTGCGATGGTCTCAGACAGGAACCAGCTTTACAAGCACAGCTCCTGTTGGTCAGGAGGTGGTAAGAGGGACAGAGGGGAGCAGAGGTCGCCTCCACGAAGGTCTGGAGGGGAGCTCTGAGGCTCAGTCTGTGTCTAGCCCCTCCTCTGAGGACCAGGGGCTGCTGCACCCCACCTCACCCCTGCAGGGACTCGCTGTGGCTGGGAGAGCCGATAGGGAAACTCTCCCTCTTCCTGAGGAAGGACAAAACAATGGAGCGGATACATCTGGAGCTGCTCACCTCGCTGATGGTAAAATGCCTGCCAGAGGGAGAACACACCCCTATTTTCAGCATACACTCAGTACAGATACACCGTTTCACACAGCAAACAGAGGAACAAACTCAAGCAACGAGCCCCCTCACACCCAGATGGCACTGACACACAAAACAGACAGGAGCAACAACACCTCGCATGGCACAGATATACACAAATATACAGACACTCAGAAGTCTATAATATCTATAACCACAGAAGCTCATCCCACTGTGTCCAGCTCCCGCCTCCCATTTCTCACCAGCTCTCCCCCTGAGCTACCTTCCCAGACAACCTGGGAGAGTGGAACCATCCCAGTCCCACATGATGGAGCTGTTAGCAGGACACCTGGAGAAAAACCACCCCATTCCTGGAGGAGCCAGCGAAGCACAGACAGACTTCACTCTGATCTGACCTCCGCTGTCACCTCTGATCTTTTAAAATCGCCCACTGAACCTCAGCAGGATGACTCGAGCAGTGCGCACACTGATACTGAACCCACTGCGTCATCCTCACAGGGCCCCAGTGGAAGTCAATCATCCTCCGCCCACCTCACAGGGCTTGACACCGCTGTTGGTACTGTGGAGGCTGCTTCATCTCATCCAAACATTAGTCGAGCTGACTCCTCTGTATCAGCAGCATCAGACGTTACCAGCCAGACTGCTGCGTTTGAGTCCTCTGATAAATTTGAAAACATGGAGATGCTTCACACTTTCACTCCTTCCACACAGACACAAACAAACTCTCCACAAAGCACAGAGAGCCTCCCACCTCCTCACACATCCTCCCCACTCACACAGACAAACAAGGATGAGATGCAAACAACAATAACCCAAAGTACACACAGGCATTTTGTTAATGCATACACGACTACTGAAACTATCTCCTCCTCGCCTGACGTTACCAAAGTTGATGACCAGACTTCAAGTTTCACCGGTCCTTCCTCTACACCCACAGCAGCAGTGACTTTGGGAGATGTAGTCCAGAACTCAGCTGCCACAGGAACCACCACTGACACTGGATCATACACACTGCGTCCCACTTACACATTCTTGCATGACAACTCACCCACAGATTCACCAACTCCTGCTCATCTTTCATCCTCCAGTACACCCATACACTCATCCACGACTTCATACACACTCCAAGCACACACTACAGTTCCTGGTAGTTCACACGTCACTCACACACCCCTGTTTTTGTCCTCTACTAGCACTGATTCCGCTGCACACACACCCCTCATTGACCCCGAAACAACACCTATACCCACACAGACGTCAACAGTCAAATCACACACACCTCACACACACAGCCACCTGCCTCTGCCATCCTCTACTAAAGTCCCAGTTATACATAAACAGCCCCACAGCTATTTTACTACAACACAGACTTCTCTGCTCTCACTCACAACTTCAAAGTCAAATCGTGGTTATGGAGATAAAGATGTAGAAGTAGAGAAAGAGGATGAGTCTTGGCAGCGGTTTCTCAGCAGCACAACCAAACAAACTCCCACAGCTGGAGCCCCATCCCGGACAACCCCACATCCCACCACCCAGGACAAACATTTGACACTCACACCTTCTGTTTCAACCTTTGTACCCACTTGGACGTCCACGACTCAGACTCCCAAGTTCTACATTGTGTCGGACCAGCCTGCAGCCATCAGAGGTACTGCACATATTTGTGTGTAATTAAATAATAGGTTGGGAGTGTCCAGGCCTGTTGTAATGAAATTATTTGCTCGTTGTGTCCAGTGGAGTCGATTGAGCTGCTGCTGCAGATCATTGTAGAAGAATCCAGACCGGCTTTTACTTCTGGTTTGGAGGAAGACACCGCTTCCTGGGTGAGAGCCAGACGCTGTAAACATTTGGGGCTAATCTAAAACCTATGGGGATTTAGATTGATTGATTAAAAAAAAACAAACTTGCTTGTCAAGCAAGTTGTTTGTTTTTTTTGTTTGTTTGTTTTTTGTTAGTTTGTTTTTTTCTGCCAGTCAGTGTGCAGTGTACTTCTGGGGATGTTTTTCATAGTGAGTGCTTGTCATTGTCACGCTGCTTTTCATTGCAGGCAGCTGCAGACACAGCCCCATTAGGCTCCAAAATAACGTTATCTTCTGCCTTCTGCTTAGAAGTACTGGATTTACACCTCACAGCTACCTAATATGATACAGTCTCTGGCTTTTGTTTGATATCTGTTGTCGGCAGAAACTGCTGTTGCACATTTCCAACCTGTTGTTAGTGTAGTTAGCTTGTTTACTATACATCCAAACTCTGAAACTTTATTTAGAAAATAAAGGAATAAATAGTAGAATATTCGTATTGAACAACCAAGTCTGACACAACTCTGAGTCAGGGACAGCCCTTGAAATGACAAAGAATCGGGGCTTTTGAGAAAACACTTGGGGCCGGAGCCCTAGATGCCCCCGCTCCACCTCTGGTAGCTGCTATTAAGTTCTCACTCCCTGCTTCTTACAGTTGGAGCCATACCTTCAGAGAGCCCCGGGGTTCAGCAGGTTGCAGGGAGTCTGGAGCAGGTGAGGTCTTATAAAGTACATATGTGTACCATAGCTACAGTAAACTGCAGTTAGCCTCAGTTTGTGCTTCTCATGCATTACCATTTAAATTGTGGATATACCTTCAGAACAGCAGTAAGTGTTGTTAAATGACTTTCTGGATTTTTCAAAGAATACCAAGTAGGTCTTTTTCAGAACTTTGGGTGCCTACCTGTAGCTCTAACTTGAATGTAATGGTGACACATGAGAAGCACAAACCGGGCTAGGTTGTGTGAAGAGAGGTACAGAAGGTGAATGTACTGTTGTTCCAGCGGCCATGCAGTGCAGAATCTGCTGGAGTTTAAGACCAGTGGGGCTCTGCAGTGGCTCGGCATGACTGGACCCACATCACTGTTGGAACGAACAGGACTAGCTCAGGCTGTGAGTGAGGGCAGAAGCTTCAGATCCTCCAAGATCACCAACATCACACTGGGAGGTAAGCCTGGGTCGAGATGCAGACGGCTGACTCAAGATTCCTTTTAGGGCGCCCCTGGTGGCCTCGTGGTTTAGAGGTCTTTTGTGTAGGATTAGTGGCATTTAGTAGTGAGGTTGCAGAGCTGAAATTTGTCCCATGTGCCAAGTGTGTAGGAGAACAATGATGGCCAACACAAAATCGTAAATGGCCCTATCCAGAGCCAGTGTTTGGTTTGTCTGTTCATGGCTACTGTAGAACAACATAGCGGAGTCAGTGGAGGACCCGCTCCATATGTAGATATAAGTAGCTCATCTTAAGGAAATGAAAACGCAACGATACTTACATTCAGGTGATTATACACTAATGAAAATATAGTTATGAAAGTTATATAGCATTTCTGCCAGTAGATGGCCCTAAATCCTTCACACTGGACCTTTATGTCGAGTTTGGACGGGAACCTTTAGTTGCATGTCATTCTCCTCCACTCTCCAGTCATCTCCTGTCGACTCTCCACTAAAGACACAAAAAATACTTTAACCGCCAGGTTAGCCGTCAGCCTCAGTGGCTCCATTTACCTGGGGGGAAATTCCATCCCTAACCTGCTTACCTAATTAACCCAGATTCACACTGGCACATAACCCAGACTCATGTAAACATCATAACTTGGTTAGATTGATTCAGTTAAACTCACAATCCAGTTATGAGAAATCCGATTAACACGTCTGCCTTAGTCTGGTAATAAACTTGTTACTGTGGCATGTAATCATCTCTACTGTACTCTTTTGACATGTTTGGTTTGTCACATGTATAAACACAATGGCACAAGTGTTGTGGGTCCCTGTTTGTGGGTGACAAAGTAGGTTGACAGGTTTTATTCTGTTGGTAAATATTTGGGACATAAGGGATACTATCAAATAATACAGTATTAACAATCCTCAGCCAACTCAACATGTAAAAATAGTCACCAAAGTCACACTACATAGACTTTTAAAACCTGTACTATTTTATTTGCTAGTTTTCTAGCACACATGTGGCCAACCATCTGTGAGGTATTTAAGCTATTGTTTTACTGGCAGACACATTCAAAGCATCACAATAGTAGTGGTAATGTTTCTTTCTTTCTTTTTTTTTTTTTTAAATCAACAAACCTCTTGAAATAATCCCGAAACCAACAACAAAATCATCCTGCCAACAAGTACAGTCTCTGTATCCAAAGTCTGATATGTCTTATTCCTCTGCAAGGTTATTGTATTTCACTAAAACTACACTAAAAGTAATGGTGTGGTAGTTTTCCAACCACTCAAATTTACCCATTTGCACACACATTCACACACTCGTGGCTGAGGCCATCATACTAGGTGCCATCTGCTACTCTCTTTAGATACTGACACGCTCACAGACTGATGGCACAAGTATTTTGGGGGTCAGTATCTTGCACACGAATACTTCGACATGCAGATTGGAGGAGCCAGGGATCAACCACCGATCTTCCAATTATAGGATGAGCTGCTCTACCTCCTGAGCAACAGCCACCCCCATAACTAGGTATCAAAAATTTTGTTAGATGACTGAAATCAAAAGGGAATAAAACTAAAAAACAAAACTAACTGAAACAATATTGTGAACTTACAAAATTAAAAATAAAAAATGTACAGGAAATGTTTAGTTTTAGTCTTTGTCAATTTGGTCAAATTTGTATTGCTTGTATTGTAATACCTATTCTGAACTTCTTAATTTTTTCCCCTGACAAATACCCCTCATATTATAGTTATAATTTAAAAATAAAAACCAATACCAAAACTAATAAAAATGAAACTGAAATTAAATATTTTTTAAACAATAACAACTAAACTGAGCTCCATTTTTGTGCAGAAACTGTTACATAAAACATAAATGAGCCCTACTGGGTGCACTGGGTGCCATGTGGCATCAAACTACTGAACGTCAGTGCCCAGTGGTTTTTGGACATTGCTATTCCTGTAAAAAACAAACAAACAAAAACTATATATTTGTGACTCTCTGGGGGTTTGTATCCTAGAGTTACCTCTTCAGTAGGTACTGAAATGGGTACCTTGCAAGTGAGTGTCACAGACAGGATAGGAAAGTCATAAACACAGTCATTTAACACACTGTTCCTCCAGGTCTGCAGGGCGATGTGTGTGACTGGTTACTGCAGTGTCCAGGAGGCTACAAGTGTGTGTTCCAGCCTGGTTCGTCTAACTACAGCTGCTCTTCTGTCTGCCACTTTGATTACTGTCACCACCACGGCATCTGTACTCACCACCCGAGTCAACTTCCAGTTTGCCGGTAAGAGAACACAGACACACTGATAGATACATTAATTTTGTATCTCTCTGTCCATCCAAGAAAGTTCTGTCCACGTAAGCCTGTTTTCTTTTTCCTTATTGTGTACTAGTTGCCTTGTAGGAGAGGACTTCTGGTACATGGGCCAGAGGTGTGACATGAAGATGACTCGAGCACGGCTCGTGGGTGCATGTCTTGCCATCTTACTCGTCATGGTGACAGTGATCGGCGTCTTGGCCCTTGTGGCAGTGCGACGATACCGAGCCATTCTGATCCAGGCCAAAGTAGATCAGACTAGGAGCAGGTACTCTACGACTGACTGATGTGCAGATATAAAGTTACAGCTCACAGCATACAACATGCAACATTAAGATTAATACACATAATGCACAGAAGCGGGGATTCTGCGAGGTTGCTCTAGTTAAATATTAGACTTGTAAAAACCTTTTTAATACAACATGGAATTCAATTTATTACTGATTTCAAACTCTTATGGGCTAAAGTAAGCAGGGATGATATGACCAAAATTTAGTTCTTATTATATTACATTTTTTCAGTGCTTCCATAAAGTATAGGACAATAATTTCTGATGATATAATTGATTAAATTAATAAAACGTGAACTCACAGCCTCTCGCGCACAATCAACTGGCGAACCTATCCTACTTTTACTTAATCCGTGTATAACTGCATCCAGTAAACTGTAATCTGATACAAAAACTAGGGCTTAACAATAGTGAGAAAAAAATATCTAATTGCAATTATTTTGACTGCGAATTGCGATATGATTTGCTGTATTGGAGGGTATTATCATTTTTATATCTTCTCTGTATTTTTAATTAAAAACATATTAAAATGATTATGGTGTAATATTTGTGAGAAATATTTTAATACATTACATTCAAGTATTTTAATAAGGCCTAATTCAATTATTTTAAAGACTTTTAAAAACCTGCAGATGCCCTATACATGAAATATAATGTAAAATGTTTAGAGGATGATTACCTTAAAAGAAATATTCAGAAAATGAATAAAATGATCAACTTTGCTTGTGTGGGCGATGAACTGTCTCGAGGGCTTTTGGGTGGAACACAGGAAACACACGTTAACACACACAGACACATATGGTAAACATTAACATACATATGACTCTACATGACTTGAACTGATGAGACACACATGGAAATAACTCAGTAGACACCATGGAGGCGGTGATGTGTTGGGAGGGGAAAACTAGATAGTGAGATGGTATGACTGCATAAATAGTACTTGTAATGACAGTAATATCCACTAGGTGTCAGAGTCTGGCTGCTGAACCACACGCTGAAGGTGAAGGCTGTAGACTTTACAAATGTGGAGACACTCTGGCTGTGAAGTGTTCACTGTCACCACGTCAAGTCTGTTAGGATGCCAGGAGTTGAGGGGATTAGATGTGTTAATAGACAGGACTTAAGATCTGACTCACTTCTGTGGTGATGAATCACAATTCTGTTAACAACCTCAAAGTGTTCCTCTGAGCTGTTTTCAAAGGTAGGCCTACTGACGACTTCAAATATATGTACATATATATGAGTATTATGGCTTAAAAATGTTCTTGTTGCATCCATATTGCTATAGATAATTTTCCAAGTGAAGCCTTGGGAAATCTGCACCCCTAGCAGACTCTCTGGAAGTCTGTAAATAGTCTCTTTGAGGGCCCTGTGGACTTGATGAATTGTGGATATATACAGCCTTCAAATGTATTAGACTGCAGACATTTTGATTCAGCCTCTTAAAGCTGCACTTGTCAAGATTTTTATGTTCCAACACTTGTTGTCTGAACCTAAATCACAGAGTTTGTCTGCGAGAGGGAAGAGTTTTATTTATCTTAACTGAGACACTAGTTTCATCCTGAGATTAACTCCCAATACTGGGGGGAAAGTTCAGACAGACAGTGATAAGTCTGAAGTTAAACCTTAAATCCAGACTGTCTCCATAACAGCAGGGAGTAGGAGTTCTGTCTAGAGAAAGTTGGACTCTTCAGAGCTTTACTCAGAGCACAGTTAAGTAAAGTCAGTCCTCTTCCTTATTAGTTGATTTTTGCTTTTTTCCCCCACCAATGAGACTTTTAAAACTTGTTAACATTGTTATATATGTGTGTGTGTGTGTGTGTGTGTGTCATAAAAATGTATACAGATACAATAAATCTAATAATATTGTCCCCTGTGAATATTTATTTATCCTCACATTATTTGTCGTGTGTGCAGCTATCGCAGGTTCAACCATTTTGATGAGCTGTCAGGACGGTTCTGGTTGCGTTCGTGGGCAGGGTCAGCAGACTCGCTGGATAATCCTGCCTTTACACGCTCCGATGAGTTACTGCACCTGCGGGCGCTCGACCGCCCTTGCTGTTACCACGACGACACGCTGTCGCTGGCCTCCACCTGCCCCAGCCATGGAACACGCATCAATACAATCTACCCCCACAGGTACACACACACACACACACACACAGTCCAATATTACACATTATGGTTAATATGCCTAAGAGTATCAGAATGTTATTGATCATGTAGGAAGCAAATATCATTTTGTCCTCCTCAATCTGTCTGTTTAAAACATGAAATACACACTACAGTATGTAACATGCATGTGCCTGTGCCCTGCTGTCATTTGTACACCCTTAAAACAACATCAAATTTAAGCTGTAACCAAGAAAATAATGATCAAGGCAAAAACAAGTAAGCTAAACTCGAAGCCCACTCAAAGGTATTCTATGCAGGATTGTCTGTTACTGTTTAACATGCTCAGCAGCTTAAGTGAAAATAAAATCCCATCCCACATTCACTCTCATTTGGCACATCACCTCACTATATCAGTGTTTATTTATTCATTTTGTTTTTATTTATTTTATTTATTCCATTTTATTAAGCCCTGACCTCACCTGAGCGCTGTGGGGATACATGGCCATAAACCTCCTGTACAAATACAGGCAGAGGGCAGAGTCTCTGCACATAAATACAGCACCACACTCTTCTAGTGGGCCATTGCTTATGATTTAGTGGCATTACTTTTGTATGAGTCAACACATTGTTCTTTCTTTAGGAAAATCCTGCGTAGTAGCCTTTATCTTTAATATACTGTACATAAATACCTTTAAAAAAAGTTGAAGACCTTAGTGTAAAGCTGCCACTTGGGGGCAGCAGAACAAGTTTTAAACACATAGTTGACACTGAAGCAAACAATGAAGATGTCATTGGCAAACAGTTGCTTATTCGCATATCCAGCAGACCTGGAACTACATTATCATTTGAAATCGTGTTTCTGGCCAAATGACAAAAGTTAATCAAACATTCTCATGACCTCTTGTAGCTCAGGAGGATGGAAATATTTGGCTCTTTAGCAGAAGTCTTCACTGTGTTCATCAGCTGGTTGCAAACTATCTGTCACTTAAAGCTGGGCCAGTCCTGTGCAGTGATTCCTCAGAGCTTTATCACTGAAAACAGCTGCCTACATCTTGCTGTGACTCTCATGAAGATGAGACACTGGACCAAACACGAAAACATTAAAATTGTTGGCCATAAAGAAAACAAAAAGAAAACACTGAACTAAAATGTGTTAAAAAAGACCTCTAAAGGCCGAGTTATGTGATAATTCTCTGTAGGTTTTTCATTCTCAGCAGCCCCTTGCAAAGTACACGTAATCATTTCATCTGTTTTTGGTATAAAAATATTGATCATATTTAATGTTGGGAATGTTACATTTTAAATGTAATATGTTACAGATTACTAGTTACCATGCTAAAAATGCAAGAAGTAATGTTACTATTTTAATTACTTAATCAAAGTAATGTAAATTAGAACATTTGACTAATTTTTGATAACTTTTGTGACAAATGTTTTAAACTTGGCAATAAAGCTAAAAGAAAATCCTAAAGTGCATAAATGTTGCACTCAAATTTGTCCCAACGTCTCTGCTGGCTCTTGTTGTCCAAAAATATGTTAATAGAAGGCATTCCTGTATGGCAAATGCAGAACAGAATAATAGTTACATTTTACATATACATTTTTACTAAAAAAAATATTCACATGTAACCCCTTTTGTTTTTATTAGTTACTGTAATTTGATTATATTTTTCAGTGACTTTAATGGATTACAATCATGTGTTTTGGTTATATCAGCTTTCACAACTGAACGCTGTATTTAATCTAAGTAAAAGTGAGCAAGTAAAGAGGTAAAAAGGTAAAAAAAAAAAAAAAAAAAAAGCAATTAATGAGTGCAATTTAGTGACTGTGCAGTTAAAATACTGACCTTAAACTGTTTTCCCAAACTAGAGCTGAATAAATCATTAAATCCCAATATCAATTACTAAAACTACATTTCTGGCACTATTCTTTTCTGACTGCTCAAAGTTTTTCTGTAAGTTCTGTAAGACCATGTCTGTGTAAATAATCCCTCGGCTCTCTGTATGCCCTGTAGCTCTCAGTATGGTTGGAGGGGAAGTGAGATGAGTATGGGGGACGGCGTGTTGGACTCGGGTAAGGCCAGTGACCTCTCTGTCTGTAGCTGGCCTGTGGAACCCATTCACTGGACTCCCTTCCCACTTCTGCAGCAACTGGCTTCCCACAGGACACCCCCAGTGAGTGTTTGACTGTGTGTGTGTGTGTGTGTGTGTGTGTGTGTGTGTGAGAGAGAGACACACACACACACACAGAGATACACTGTATGCATATCTGGTTTCATTTGTTTTTTTCCCTGTGAAACCAGGTGAGGGTGACGAGGCCGCGCTCCTACTGTGAAGGCATGGAGCTGGTGGACATGGGGAAGAGCTGGACTGCTTGACACAGTCAAGCTGTGGAGAGGAATCAAATCTGTTCTGACACTGGTATTTGCAGCTTGTGCTTTCATTGTAGGCCTTGCTTGTTCTGTTGATAAAAAACTGTAAAACAATAATTGTAAATGTGTGTGTGTGTGTATATAAGTGTATATTTCGTGTTAAAGTGTTGCTACATTTTCCAGTTTGAACCTGCAGTCTGTTTCTTATATGCTCACTGGATGGATAAACTGTAAAGATGAAAAAACAAAGAGGATGTCTAAACGTCTGTGGCGCAGAGTCATATATATAACTTTAATAAACAGCACTTTTACTCAGGGCAAGAATACATTTATTGTATTTTTTGTAGTTTTTAATTATACATATATACATAAACATTTATAATTTCACAACCAAACACACAGAACAAAACAATATCAAGAGTAGAAATAAAAATAGATGAATAAAATAAAGAGAATCAGGGGTTGGGCATATTGGGAATGATCTTTTCACTCCGAGGTCATCGCATAGCAAGGAAAGTTAATTTGGGTAACTTACTACATTTACAGAAGCTTTAAACAAATATATTAAAGGTGCAGTGTGTAGGCTGTAGGAGCACCTATTGGCAGGAGTAAAAAATAATACTCATAACTGTTTTCATTAGTTCATAATCACCTGAAAATAAGAATCGTCTTTTCGATACCTTAGAATGAGCTGTTTATATGAGCTAAATGAGCCGTCTACATACTGAGCTGGTCCTCTTCCAACGAGTCAGCCATGTTGTTCTACAGTAGCCCAGAATGGACAAACCAAACACTGGTGTTTTTGTATTTTCGCACAGTCCACTTTAGTGGACCTTTACAGCATTTTACCGAAACCGCAGCCAAGACCATTAAACATAAAAAAGACATAAAAGAAATTAAAAAGATATGAATAAATTACTCCTTATCCTTCCAAAATATCTTCTGGAAGTTTGTTCCATTTATAACTGGATTACAAGCTGGGCAAAGTAGGTAACTACCCCCGGGCCCCAAAAGCCCCAGTTTGTTGTTTGTACGTAATTTGATAAATCCCAAATGTGTTTAAGAATTTGCACAGCTCAAGTACACTCTCAACTAAGCTGTGTCCCATATTATTGCTAATCATGTGCTCCTGTCTGATAGAGTGATCTTGTGTCAAAGTCTAGTTTTTGGTTTCTTTCTCATTTTAAAACGCAGTTATCACATCCACAGTCAATATAAGTGGATGTACAAGCAGTGAAAATGAGCATCAGCAGACCTAAGAGTGCGGGAGGGAGTGTGCCGGTGGTGGAGCTCAGACAGGTTGGGGGGGAGCCAGGTTGTGGAGAGCTTTGTAAGTGATGATGAGGAGTTTGGAGTGAATACGCTGGGGGATGGGGAGCCAGTGGAGGTTATGAAGGGCGGGGGTGATGTGGTCATGGGTGCGAGCAGCTGAGTTCTGGATATACTGTAGTTTCTTGAGTGTTTTGGCTGACAAAGACTATTGCAGTAGTCTAGTCTGGAAGTGATGAATGCCAGGAGGATGAGAGTGTGCAGCTGAAAAGGAGAGGGATGGATGGAGGCAGGCAGTGTATGAAAATGTCCATCTTTAGGTGTAAAGAAAAAGTAAGCTTTTCCATCATGTAAATCTCCATTGTTACACCTATCCAATTATTTATAATGGGACCAAGATGCATCATTCATCTTCTGGTCAGAGCCTTTCTCCCTGCTGCCAATACCTAAATGTATGACTTTGAAATCTAGTGGTATATATATATATATATATATATATAGGTATATATATATATATATATATATATATATCCTTCTGGTAATTCTGTTTGGTTATTCCCATAAAACATGGTACCAGTTTGCAGCTTGACACAATTCCTCCAACAATGAGATATACTAGTGTCATACTGTACCTTCATAAGGGAATGATGAAAAATCAAACTACATTTCCCCAGCAGAATTCTTCCCATGCCTGAGATTTTGTGCTCAAGATCTTTAGTTTGAAGACTTAATTAGGGACCGGAAAACATGTTTTCTGCCTCTCAGCCCACTCATCAAGCAACGGCTCAAGCTCTGTGGTTCACACTGATTAAATGCTGCCTCTGCATGTTCAGTTTGAACTCTGGAAATGGTTAACAGACAACAGAGGCCAAGAGGACGCATATGATAAGAAGGTCAGAAGTGTATTAAGGTCTAAAGCTCTGTGAAGTAATAGTAAATTTAACTGTGTTTAATGACACCTGAGAATTGGTGTCATGTGTTCACTTTTCTTTGTCAGACTGGAGATTGGGGGGGTGGATTTCTGTCTGGAAATGTGTGTCTTCTAATTCAAAGAGTATCTCACTCACGTCTTCCTCTCTCTGTTTCACTGGAGCACACACACATGCCACACTTCCTCTGAATGCAGCTGGAATGTGATGCCATAAACGACTGGTAGGGAGTGTTACGGGCAAATATGCACACTGCATTGCGCTCCTATAATTGTCCCTGTCCTGGGAAAAGGAATAAGTGAGTGATTCATTTGGGTCGAAGGGAAATGTGGCGTATAAAGGAAGAGAGTGAATGTGTGTTTAAGGGAAGGAGAGAGAGGGAGAGAGATAGGGATGAGTGAAAAGTGGACAGAAGCTACCTGCTAGCTTCTTCCATATACGGTCTTAGTCAGAGCCGAGAGCCAGGCCTGTGAGTTTCTCTGACTGTGTGAGTGAGCAATGCAGGGAGTGTGTACATGTGTGCGTGTTGCAATGCATGCTTGAGTCACGCACGCCACTGAGTTATGAAATGGCTTGGGTGTCCGGAGGAAACATTGAGAAATATCTGCCAGGGAGGAGTTGATGAGTATAAAGTTTAAAAAAATATATGTATTGAAAAATGGTGTTATCTCCCTCCCTACATGTAATTCTTCAGGGTCTGATGAAGAATAGAGAAATGAAACCCAAGGCAACACGCACATGCGCACACACACACACACACACACACACACACACACACACAGCCTTAAAAAGGGAGATTCATTCATTTCCTCAGAGTGGTCACATGACCTCAGCAGTGCATTCTTCCCCCCATGTGACTAGCTCCAATATCTCCTTATATGGACGTCATCCAAAGAAACTCTTAAAGGGATGGTTGTCCTGCCCTGGGTCTATACTTGGTGTGTGTGTGTGTGTGTGTGTGTGTGTGTGTGTGTGTGTGTGTGTGTGTGTGTGTGTTTGTGTGTGGGTGTGTGGGTGTGTGTGTGTGTGTGTGTGTGTGTGTTTAGTGTCTGTCTCGAGCAGGATTTAATGCCACTCTGGAAATCCAGCTCCCTGATCAGCTCATTCACCCCCCTCTATGTTATCCTTAGCTGCCCCACACCTGATGACCTGTGGGTGCTTGTGTGTGTTTGTAGGTCTGTGTGGTCACTTCCTGCGTGCATCTGCAGAAGTGAAGCGCTCTGAAACCTACTTCCTGTCTCCTTTGGTGAGCCGGCTCCCATATATCCTTATTAGGAACACACAGAGCCACCGAGAATTCCTACTGTAAGTTTATGAGTCTTTGTCCGGTGCCCTTATTGAGTTAAAACAGCACCCTGACACACCCACTTAAGTCTCTGGTCAACTTACAGTATGAGATGAGCTTTGCATGATGACTTCCAAGTGTGTTATCATAAAAGAAAAAAATCTAAACATGTAATACAGGTTAGAGATGCACCATGCCTGTGTGTCATACTTGGGTGTGTCTATGAGCAGGTGTATATGCATATCAGCGTGAGTCACATTCCTGAATAGTAATTTCATTTCAGCACCAAATATAGGTATGTACCGGAAAGTGCACACCTGTCTATTACATCACTAAAGCAAGCAAGGTTAACCTGCACCCTCCACTCACTTAAGCATTACAAGCGATGAGAGATAAGAGATTTACACCCTCCTAAGTGTTTGCTGTAAACATACCTCAGCTTGACCACATGTATCACTGTCGCTCTGATCTGCATGTGTGTGTGTGTGTATGTGTGAGACACTGGTATGCCAGGCAGACGTGTTAATCAGGGTGTTAACAGTGCTGTCAGTGACCCCACGTCCTGGCACTACTGACCACGAGTGTCTGCCATGAATTTGCAAATGCATTAGCACAGTCTTCAGTGCAATCCTTTGCATTCCCTCAAATCCTTCACTTAAACAAGATGAATCACGGATCTGTTTGTCTGCACTTTTCCACCAATGCACAAATATAGAGCAGAAGACAATAGCATGCGTATATGAATCAAATGAGACTTTGTGTAATCAGGATGTGTAGGCCCCCTTCCCAATGTGCATGATGTCATGGATTAACACTGTAACAGTGGAGACAGTTCAGTAGAAAATAACATAAAAGCACATTTCAACTTGTTTCACACTCAAGGACTCTGCTGGGTGTTTTGCAGCTGTGATTTGTTGCCCATGTGTATATCACCCACATTGAGATCATAATAATGATGAAGAAGGATATAAAAATGTGTTTTATTGAACACTGAACGACCCCAGATTGGTAGTATTGATAGTACATAGGTTAGTTTTGGTGCTGCTTGTCCCCCCTGTCTTGTCAGAGCGCAGGACCGTTATGCATGCGCCACACCCAGTGGATGCGGCAGGACCAATCAGAGGGCGCCGTGCGGAAAGTTCTCCTTTTATGGAGAGGGGCTGCAGCGCGAGCTCTGATAAAACCCTGCAATTTATTGGCGTCCATTGCAGTCAAGTTCAGACATTAAATCCTACCGGAGTGTAACGCTCAGTCACAGCCTTCCTAACGCCGACAACCCTTCCTCTAACAGGTAAGACAACTGCGGTGCGACGATGAAAGTTTCTGTCACATTTTAAATACCTTTGTTTTAACACAAGTGTGTGTAATATCACAGCCTGGCGCCAGTTAAGTTACGATGTGGGGTTTTCTGTGTGACTTTCAAGTTGCAGCAACCGTTACAACTGCTAACTGAAATTCACGTAGCCTGTCATTCATTACATGTCTTTGAATGGGCACCGTTTAAGTTTAAGGGGATGCTGCCGGTAACATTTAACGCCTTTAAGTGTGGCTGTTTATCGGCATGCTGTCGTTTGTATTAAAGAGCTGGTGTGAAATAACCCGGCTGCTCCGTGCTGTCACCACTTCATTACTGAAACAAATCAGACGGCGTTAAAAAAGCTTGACCTTCTCGCTTACATATAAGCATCTGCTTTGGCACGGTCCCCGGGTCTGCTGTCTCCGATTTCACACACGGACAGATGATGGCAGATTAGACGGATTAAACTTAAAAGACTTCACTTAAATTGCATGGAGACATAAGAAAATGTTGCGTTGACATTACAGCCACAATGTCATTTGGTGATCAAGTTAACGTTACGTCTAGCAAATGTCAGAAGTTGTTATTTATCATATAACCTTGTAGGTATGAATAATGGTCACGACAAAACTGCATCTGATGACTGACATGATAGTGAATGGAAGTTTATGCACATCAAAACTGCTGTATTAAATTGTGCGTTAGAGATGTGTGGTTGGTTAATTCAGTGATGGTGATCCCGGTAAAGGGAGTGGCCGGCTGTCGGTGTCATTTGAGGTTTAACGACACACGGGGCGGCTTCGCGGGCCGGGCTGCCGCCGTCTCTAAGCTGCTCTCACTTTTGCCTTATATGGCCATGGCCAGACCGAGGGAGAAACTGCCTTTGTTTCTCAGCTCTGGATTTGGGCTGGGACCTGCGCCACTGCGACATCCAGCGTCCAGTCTCCATAATGACAAGGCTTTCATCCAGTTGATGTTTGCCAGATGTAACTCCTAACTGTCACAGAGCATCAGTTGTAACCACCCTTCCTCTTTTTTCATCCTTCCTCCTGCTCAGAAAATGGATGATGAAATCGCCGCCCTCGTTGTTGACAACGGATCCGGTATGTGCAAAGCTGGCTTTGCAGGAGATGATGCTCCACGTGCTGTGTTCCCCTCCATTGTTGGACGTCCCAGACATCAGGTACAGTTTGTGCAGAATATCATATCAAACATTAATACCTAAACTTGTTCTACATTTGTCTTGATTTTAACCTTCTGTCTTCTTCCCTAGGGTGTGATGGTTGGTATGGGCCAGAAGGACAGCTATGTCGGTGATGAGGCACAGAGCAAAAGGGGCATCCTGACCCTGAAGTACCCCATTGAGCACGGTATTGTCACCAACTGGGACGACATGGAGAAGATCTGGCATCACACCTTCTACAATGAGCTGAGAGTTGCCCCCGAGGAGCACCCAGTCCTGCTGACAGAGGCTCCCCTGAACCCCAAGGCCAACAGGGAAAAGATGACCCAGGTAACTACAGCTGACATACTGACATACTGAGATCCCCTCAATCAGGAAACCCTCTCAGCTCACTTTTAGGGCCCCGCAACAGGAAAGCGTGTTGCCGCTCAGGCATTTCTTCCTCTGTTCAATCTGTCCATTTCCTCCTGCTCCTTCAACCTCCAGGTTTCTTCTATCCTGTGCTGATCTATTCATCTCTGCAGATGCTTCAGGTTTCTATCTCTCTGCACTGTGATGCATCAGGAATGACTTGTTGCAGCATGGTCACTGCTGATTAAATTAGGCTTGTTTTTAAGACTTCCTAAAGTAGATAAGCATTTAACCACACTGGTGTCTGCATGATGCAATAGATGATGGTGGAGCAGGTTGCTGCACTCATTTTGTAAGTCAACATGACCTAACTAAAGTACAGGTTATTGTAATGACTGGTTTTAGTATGGATTTTCTACTCAAAACAAAACAGGCCAGTGTGCTGTGCTTTTCTTGATCTGACTGTACTAACCCATACCAGCTTACTTCAGGTTACTTTGACTCACTGAATCAGTGACTGATCTCTCATCTCCTCTCTCCCCCAGATCATGTTTGAGACCTTCAACACCCCTGCCATGTATGTGGCCATCCAGGCTGTGCTGTCCCTGTACGCCTCTGGTCGTACCACTGGTATTGTCATGGACTCTGGTGATGGTGTGACCCACACTGTGCCCATCTATGAAGGCTACGCCCTGCCCCACGCCATCCTCAGGTTGGACCTGGCTGGCAGGGACCTCACAGACTACCTCATGAAGATCCTGACTGAGAGAGGTTACAGCTTCACCACCACAGGTTAGCTCAAACACTGAATAAAACAAGCTAATATTTTAAAGCAAGGGGGAAACTGACAGGGGAAAAAATGGAACTGGCTCTAAATTGTATTTTCTTGTCTTACAGCTGAGCGTGAGATTGTGCGTGACATCAAGGAGAAGCTGTGTTACGTTGCACTGGACTTTGAGCAGGAAATGGGCACTGCTGCCTCCTCTTCATCCCTGGAGAAGAGCTACGAGCTGCCTGACGGACAGGTCATCACCATTGGAAATGAGAGGTTCCGTTGCCCTGAGGCCCTCTTCCAGCCCTCTTTCCTTGGTGAGTTGAGTCAGGAAGACTAAATGAAATCTACGTATGGACAAAGTTTGTTGAAGGGAGTTAAATGGTTAGGAAGAATAGGGGTGTTGTAGCAGCAAATAGAGTTGAGAATTGTTTTAAATTTTCTCAAAAGTATGTGAAACACATTACTAACTTTTTACTTTACACCCTCTCACAGGTATGGAGTCTTGCGGTATCCATGAAACTACCTTCAACAGCATCATGAAGTGTGATGTGGACATCCGTAAGGACCTGTATGCCAACACTGTGCTGTCTGGAGGTACCACCATGTACCCTGGCATCGCTGACCGTATGCAGAAGGAAATCACTGCCCTGGCACCCACCACCATGAAAATCAAGGTATAACTCAACCTTATTATTCAGACTCACATCCTCCCTGAGGCAATGATGCAAAAAATGTTCCAGAAAGCTCTTTACCTCTACTGCCACTCAGTGGACAAACATGGTTAATGCAGTGTTCACGCTCTGTTGCTTCTCCTTCAGCTGTAGACTTAAAGTACTTGTAGGATGTAAATGCATATGCAAACAGATGTGGATTGATTTATATAATTTAACATCTTATTTTATCTTGCTCCCTGCAGATCATTGCTCCCCCAGAGAGGAAGTACTCCGTATGGATCGGAGGCTCCATCCTGGCTTCCCTGTCCACCTTCCAGCAGATGTGGATCAGCAAGCAGGAGTACGATGAGTCCGGCCCCAGCATTGTCCACAGGAAGTGCTTCTAAAGAGACTGTCAGTCCCCTCCCCCGAAACACACACTGCTACAAACCCAAACGACTGGCTCTGCATACATGCCTATACCAACACACTGGTGTATGCTGAGCCCACAACACCTCTTCCCATTTTCCCTCATCACTATGGCTATGGCACCATGCCCCCTGATGGGGAGAAACTCTGCAGGAAGTCCAGAGCGTCCCAGGCGGTGTGAATGTGTGAGGAACATGATGTCCATTGTCGTGTTTGTGTAGGTCATTCCAGATGTGTTTGTTCACCACCTTATTTGCCTCTATGAAGGTTTATTCTCTGGTGGGCCCACTGCCCAACAGACCTCTGTAGTATTGCTTATGTAAATTATGTAATCTGAAACTTGTTTTGTTTTTGTACTTTCAGCCTTAAACGATACTTGGTCCAGTTTGTTTTTGTCATTATGCAAAAGACAAAGCTTCTACCTTGTATGGGGGTATATGAAGGATTGTGCATGGGGCTCCAAGCCTCTGGTGTACACAACAACCCAATAAAGCGCACATGTCTGAGATTCTGGTCTGTCTGCTTGGTATTTATTCATCTTAGCTGATACGCATTAAAGGGAAAGCATTAATCATCCCAGGATTTATACTGTATCAACCACACTAACTTTCACATATACAAAGATCAGACACACGTTGCATCACACTAAGATTAAACATCACTGAGAAGACCTTTTCAAATGTCACAAAAGAAGCACAGGTGTAAATAGGTGGATTGCTGAATTTCATTTAGCTGCTTCAGTTTCAGGTCCTGGTGTTGAATAGAACAGGGCCATCATTAGTGCCAGTAACACCTGTTGGTTTATACTATAGCAAGTCAAGTCTGCTGGGGAAAAAGGCCTATACTAAAACACTTATCTTGTGCATTCAAATATTGCTATTAAAGGCTCTCAACCAATCATTTTTTGTAACTTATTTATACTTTTGGTCCATCCTGAAAACTTGTCAACACTGCACACCAGTTCTCAACCTTTTTTGTGTGTCACGGACCCTAAATTGACACAGTTTTGCTTCAGAGACCTCCATCTGAAAAGATTTTTATTATTAACTTCGGTTGAGAAGATAACCGTGCAGGAAGTGAAAGCTATGATCACAACAGTCACTCTTATGACTAACTCACATGTGGCTCACTTCTGTAGTGAATTACATAGTGAAAATAAACTACTACTGAGAACCACTAGTGTGAAGCATTAAGTGGCATAATTCAACCTGATTGTTCTTAGAGGGCTAAAACTGCAAACTTTTACCTCAAGCATACAGGCCGGGTTTAAGTGTTGTACTCTAAAGACAGACTTTGGGTGGAGTATCGCTTCACTGTGAAACTTTTTGTTATAGTGCCATCATGTGGACAACTACATTAGTATAAGAAGTAAGTATAAATCAGATATAATGATTTGTATCAGTAACTTTGTAGGACTACTCAGAAGTCATATATGGTTGTGAAACTGAAAACAATAAGTCACAGAGAGTAACTCAGTTTCATTAAAACTTCACATTTATTATCAAAGGAGCCATGTGCACTGATTGTTAATTTACGGACATTTTTTTAACCTTCAGCTGTTGAATTTTGATATGATTAGTTGGAGCACATACTGTACTGCACTCTGCTGCAGGAAAGGTTTTAGAAGTTTGTACTGTGTGTTATTTCCCAGTGATAAATATCCATCACAGGCTTTGTGAGCATTTGATAAAAGCAGGAATTCTTCTGTCATCATCATCATCATCATCATCACATTGACATAATCCATTGTTTAAAAAGCAGTTTTTCCCCTTAATCCGTGTCCCCACATATTAGCAAATGTTTACTTCTTTTTTTCTAAACTGTGAAATTAACATTTTAAGCAATCGCTCCCATTAACTTTGGATAGTAATCAAGTAACTACAGAACAAATTTGTAGTTCCATGCTCATGTGTTATCTGCTTGTTCACCTTTTCTGTCAGAAAAGCAGCCAAACACTGCATTTATATCCACAAAATAAAACAAAAAGCAGTCAACCTGTAATATCATAATTGTCTTATTTGAATTTGATTTTGGCCGAGTAAATTCACCAACAAGTTTTTATTTATGCTTTTCATTAAGAAAATCACAGTATATTATAATCAGTGGTGGAAATTAAATGAGCACATTTACTCAACTAGGCTACTGTAATTCTAAAGGTTGCCTACTTCCATTTTACCGAACTTTATACTTCTACTATGCTACACTTCAGAGGGAAATATTGTTTATTTACATTTACAGCTATAGTTAACAGTTACTTTGAAGATCAATGTTTCACATACAAAATATATGCTCTGTTTATAATGTATGATGCATTATAGATTAATAGTTTGAGATGAAACTACCCCACAGGATAAAAAAGTACCTAAATTATGCACAGCTAAAACGTAAAATGCTGCTTAAACAGTAATGCATATGTTTTTGGCTAATCCAATACTATAGCCTAACATCACACTGATAGGGGGCATTCTGCTGCCTCATACATGTTGCTGCTTCTATTCTTCTACTTAAATAAGCTTTTGCAAGGTTTTTACTTGTAGTGGACCAGTGTAGGCACCAATAATCACTAATCAAAACCATACATCGTGCAATCACATCCATAAGGCTAGCGTACTTCAGATTACACAAAATATCCACCTGTTTTGTGTTAAACCACAATATCTTTTTGACTCTGTTACTAAGATAAGAACAAATAAGAACGCTATTATCGTTAAAAAGCCTAGTCCCAATTAAACACACAGTCCCTTACAATTGTCCAGTGTGGCTACACATTTGTTCAATTAGATGCCTGGTCTGGTGGCCAAGCAGCTCATTTTTTCTTTACACAAGTTTTTCAGATGTATAAAAGCGGGTTGTTGGCTACCTCAAATTATGTGTCCATTCCTTGATTACCCTGTAAGTTATTCATATTCCCTTAGTCCGTAAGGGTCCTCAGATCAAAAGAATCAAAAGGTATTTTCATAAAAATTAATCCAAGTTGTGAGTATTGTTTTAACAGGATAAGTTAAAAAGTGTTACTCACTCTCTCTGATGCGCTGTCTGTCAGAGCTAGATCAAATTAATTATTCATAATTAATACATTATCTGGAGTCTAATTTTTAAACAAGTAATATTCATACTGCTTTAAATAAACAATTTGATTGTGTTTCAAATCTTTGCCAAGCAACAGTTTTGTGTGCAAAGAATTAGAGGCCTGTCCCATATAGACTCCTGTCCCAAATATTGCCTGGGCTATTAATTTAAGTCTTACTGTATGAACTCCAAAAAACATTTGGTAAATTTCTATCTAATAAAAACAAATTAGGTGTGTTATATCTAGGTTTTCATCTCCTTCGTACTGTTTCATGTATGTATTATTTTTTTGTCATATTCTTTTTTCATGTTGGATTTTGCTGTTTGACTTCATTTATATGAACATTATTGGTATATTTGAAAAATCCTGCAGTGCAAAGAAAACCATAAGTACTTTAAACACTGTAATGTCTCTTTACTGTTTTTACTTATAATTTTCTTCTTTCTAAAAAAATAATAATTAAAATTTAGTACAAACTACAACTTTTAAGAAAGCTAACGTTACTCTTGCTACTTTTAGAAAATCGTATCGGACCGACAGGAAGTGTGTCCGTCACTGACAGACTTCCGTCAGTGTGCAGCAGCAAACTTGATCCGTCCTGTCAACGGCTGGACGTTCACACCACCTCCGGTTCAACAGAAAGCGGCTTGATGGAAACATGAATCGCTGCTCGGCTGGATGAACATCAAAAATAACGTTTGAATCCCAGTGATCATGAGTGGGACCGTGAGAGGGATTTCAGAGGACATGGACCGACAAATCGTACAGGTAGGTTCACTGACACACCTCGACAACACATTAACAAACGGTAACGGTAACGTTACAGCTGAGCTGACGAAGTGAACTAACGTTAGCTAATGTTAACGCTAAGTGAGGTTTGACCAGGCTTCACCCAAATTTCTGCTCATTTTTCTTTCAACCAAGTTTGGTTAAAGGCACAGACAGTGGTAGAAAGACGTGTGGTTAGGTGTCTTCTTTTTATTAACTAATTTATAGGAGTGGACCGACAGACAGACAGACAGACAGACTTCAGCTGGTAGTAATACTGACATTAATGTCTGTACACTTCTGTAAATTGCTGCATAGTGTCTGAGCTCAGGATTCAAAAAGCTATATCATTGAAACATACATATTTGTACTTTCTATTCGGCTAATGTAGCGTGGTAATGGTATCACCCCCTAATCTAAAAAATGGCACTAAATTGTCATATCACCCAGCCATGATGTAGTTTCTCAATAACAGATTCTCTCTCTGTGTTGGACCTCACTAACAAAATACCAAGAATTAGAAATGCTACCTAAAGCATATAAAAACAGTACAGGTAGAGTGATTTCAGCATTGTACCGGGGACTAGAAAAGAACAGGGGAACCTCTACACTGTACATTAGAGACAGGTGGACAAAAGAAAGTAAAATACAATTAACGGAAGAGGACTGGTTTAACATTTGTGACACTCAGCGAAACCACCACCAGCTCCAAGATGTGGAAAGAATTTTGTTGGAAAAATATAACCAGGTTCTTCATCACTCCTAAGATAAAAAGCAAATTTCACCAGACTGTTCAGCAAACATGCTGGAGAGGGTGTGGGGAGCTGAATGTAGGACACACTCACATTTTCTGGGAATGTATTAGAATAAGAAAATATTGGAATGATGTATGGCTGGAATTGAAAACTATACTGGGGTATGAACTACAAATGTCATGTAAGGTTTTGTACCTGTGTAATTTGACAAGTGAAAATGTTCAATGTGAAGATAAATATCTGGTCAAAATTCTGTTAGCTGCGACCAAAAAGGCAGTTACTAGGAAATGGTGCAGAGAGGACCCTCCCACTTTGAGGAACTGGTTGGACATAATGGAGGAGATATTTGATATGGAAAGACTCACACATATACTGAGAATCCAACAAGTTGAATTCAACACGAAATGGGACAAATGGACAACATATAAGTCTCACAACAGAGGCACCACTGGAGACCCTGATTGAAACCATAGATATTGCATCAAGAAGCTGTGTTTTCTACTGACACTGTCTATAACTTTTTGTTGTTTTATGTTCAAAATTAATAAAAATTGAGTATAAAAAAAAAGAAATGCTACCAGACATTAAGAAAAGAGTTGTTGCATCTAGGTGATTCTTTGTGTTGTGTTTGTTCAACTGTTGACTGAATACTCAGAGAATCTAAAAGCACTTAACTGTATCACTGTTTGCTGTCTGTCTCAGGCTGTATTTGACGAGGACACAATGTCCTCCACCTCAGTGGGGATGTCAGATTTGTCTGATGAGATCCTTCTGTGCATCCTCCACCATGTTCCAGTGTGTGACCTGGTGCTGAATGTGGCAAATGTCTGCCACAAGTTACACACACTGTGCCACGATAAGACGCTGCTCACAAACGTCAGCCTGTCTGAGGAGTATCTGGTAAAGCTGTTTATCATCACTAGAACTGACGAGGCTTCATATTGTTTAGTAAAGATCACTGTCACAGCTTCTGTTAATCTTTGAGTTCATGCATGTTTGTGGAACTTTCTGTGTATATTAAAAGCATGTCTTTCACAATGTGGAATATTTATTTAAATACTTATTTGTTCTTTGTCTCCTCTAGGCTGATGATCTATTGGTCCAGCGGTTATTGAGGCAGCTAGCCAATCACGTGCAGTCTCTCAGCCTAAACGGCTGCTACTGGCTGTCTGGCTCTACAGTGGAGCTTCTTGCTCGCTGCAGAGGAGTGTTGCACCTTGATGTCACCGGCTGTCGCCTCACTTCCCTGCGTCTATCCCGTATCCTCTCCTCGCTCTCTCTGCTCAGATCACTTGCTTTTGATGTGACGCCAGGCTTCAACTCTGCTCAGCTCAGTTCAGAGGCGGTGGATACGCTGAGCCGCCTGTCAGAGCTCAGACAGACACTGTTGACACCCAGCTATGGTGTGGTGCCATGCTGTGCCCAACTCCGCAAGTAAGAATCTGTTGGATTACTGAGATTTCACATGACACCTGTGTCCAGAATTACTCCTATATATTTACTTTTATCCATAATAATTTGATTATCTGGATAGCAGCTGTAGCATTTATGCATCATGTGGTGTCCACGGAAAAAATACCAGGATATCCAAAAATACCAAGATGTCCCACTTCATCCGGTCACATTTTGCAGTATGCAAGCCAGCATGTTTTTCTGGCTATTGTGACCCGACAGTCCCCTGCACAGGGTAATATTCATTACATTGACTGAGCCGCAGACAGATGTCCATACTGTATGCAACAGTACATACTTTTTAAGGGCAGCTGCAGTAACTACTAAAAATAAAAAGAGAAAGTTTCGGAGCACAGTGTTCCACCATGTTGGGGGCTCTGTTAGGCTGTACTAGGTAAATACTAACTCATCTTAGTTTAGCATGTTAGCATGCTAACAATGGCAAATTAGCACCAAGCACAAAGTATAACTGAGGTATTTGGTCATCAACCAAAGCATTAGACAGATAGAAGTTTTGACCTGGTGGTGGTGTTAAATGAAAAGTGAAGGGGTCGATTAGATTTCAGAGGGGAACAGAAATGTCTGTCATCAAAACTACAAAAGCTAACCTTAAGGTGGCGCTAGAGGGAAAGTCAGGGGTTTACCAAGTCAGCAGGATGTATCCTCTGGGGATCATGACTGTCTGCAAAACTTTTGCCAGTTTATCTTGTAGATGTCAAGATGTCTTATGGATGAATAAAATGTTTTGACCCGTTGGAGGCACTTGAGGAAAAGTCAGTGGATAACCAAATTCATTAGGCTGTATCCTCTGGAGGTCATGAGTGTGGCATTGTGTCACAATCAAATCCCTATTTTTTTAAATTAGTTGTTATACACAATGTTAAATACTAATTCAGAAAATTCAATGAGCATTTGTGTGTCATTTCAAAGCACATTATTGCTCTCTAAGGTCTTTGTTACTGTTTTAGTGCTACAGTTTTCAATGTGTGTGTTTGTGTTTGTGCATCGCAGGCTGATGCTGCAGTTTGACATCTCTGATGTAACCAGAGAGGGTATCGGCATTTGCTGTCAGTTAATGATGGGTCAGAGCAGTGTGCCACATTATCAACAGCTGGAGGAGTTCACTGCCAGGCTGGCTCCAGGAGAGGTGAGTGTGGGTGTGCATGTACATGTAATGTGTTCCCATCTGCATTTTATACTGTGCAGTTTGTTACCAGTGGATCTGTGTGTTGATGTCCTCAGGTAAACCAGACCTTGCTCCTGCTCTACCTGGCAGTGTTCAGCGTTCATGTTCCAAAGCGTCTCAGAGTTTTCCTCGTGTCAATTCCTGGTCCAAACCCTGCTCACTGGCCCGCTGCTCCCTCACTGGCCCAGAGCTTAGGTCAACAAGGTGACCTGGAGGCGCTGCAGCTCCCTCGTTCCTGGCTGGATTCCTTATCCCTGAAGCGAGCCCTGGAGGGAAACAGTCCCAAGCACTTGAGCTTCAGCCGCTGCCCAACGTTGTGGCCACAGGTGTTCCAGTCATTGCTGGAGGGAGGAGTCAGAGACACTAAGCAACTGACCAGCCTGAACCTCAGCGGGATCAACAAGGTCCTTTACTCAGAGTGTAGGAGTGTGGAAGATCAGCTGGTTCCTGCCACAATGAGCCAGTTGGCAGTCGGCTGCCCCAACATCAAACAGCTGAACCTGATGCACACACACTATCACCATGAAAACACACCTGTTGTAGGTGGAGAAACACACCTGTGTGCCAGCTTGGCCAAGCTCACACACCTGCGCTCTCTCACTCTGCCTGCCTGCACCTTGTCAGACGGTTTAAACAAACATCAAATCTCTACAAACAACACGTCTCCCTCTGCGTTGTTCCTGGGGTTAAAGAAGACTCCACGGATGGGGCTTCAGATTTACAAGCCTGATTCAGATTCTTCTGTGTCAGGGGACAGCACCTCAGGGCTCACTCTGCTCCTAGCTGGTTGCCCTTTTTTAGAGACCTTAGAGCTCATTGGTCCGGGTTTTGTCTCTGTGCTGCCTCGGCTTGAGCCCTGCACTCGTGCCACCGTGGAGCCTCGTGGCATGTGTGCGTGGGCACAAGGAGTCGGTGATGCACACTTGGCGGCACTTGAGGCTTTGCCTCGATTGCGTCGTCTGACTCTGGCTGGGCTTCCTGGGGTCCTTAAGGGGACAGGGCTGATACAGCTGACCAGGCACTGCAAGGACCTGCGGGTATTATCCCTTGCCAACATGGGATCGCTAAAAACCATGAACTACGCCCCCGCCTTGCTGGATACACTTAAACAGTGCACACAACTCCAGGAACTCAGGTCAGAAGATGTCTTTGTGTATCCTTCATTTACTGTAGCACTAACCATCAGACAGTCAGAAGTAATATTGTATGTCCCTTTAGTGATCAGATTTTCTTTCAGTCCAATAAAAGCAATTATTATTAATTAATTCTAATATTAAATGTATTATTTGAACTAATAATTTAATCTTAATGTTAAGCAGGGTGTTGAGCAGATTCAGAATCATTAAATGCTTGGTGAACTTTGTCATCACACAAATAATCCAGCCATTGTCTTTTAGCAGGTTTTACTGTTATTAATCTGTCTTTTGATATGGTGCAAAATAATGTGTTTTTTACAAAGTCTTATAATCTGTTATAAAAAGTTAGAATTAGCAGATTTTTTGTTTTTCTGATAATTATTGGAGTCCTTACACAGGCAAACCATGCACTCAAATTCACCCTGTAGTATACTTGCCCCCCTCCTTCAAAGTTGGTGCTTTAGATTCACTACAAAACATGGGGCAGTACATCAGTTAGACTAATTACATTTATGGATGCCATTTTGACGCATTTGCTCAGCTTGTTGTTTTTATTTATTGAATTTTTGTTTGTCTGTGTGTTTTAGATTAGAGCAGCCCTACCTGAATGCCAACGCGTCATTCTTTGAGGCTCTGTCCTGCTGCTCTCGTCTGCAGCGTCTCTGCCTTATCTCACGCAGCGGTACCTTTGACCCACCGTCTGCAGAAACCTTCATGGAGCGATGCCACCATGTCATCATGTGCCACATGTTCATGGGTGGCACTTTGGTGGCTTGTCGCACACTGCAGAAAGCTCTGCTGGACAGGTCAGTGCTTGTGCGTGAGGACAAACTCAACATCAAACATTAAACAGCAAAAGAAAATCTAAAATTCAGCTTTTCTTGTGTTTTCTTTCTGTTAGATTTTCAGTCGAGCGCCCGGCCCTGAGTGTGGTCATCTATCCACTACAACACGAAGACCTGCCTGCAGTCATCAGAGACATCCCACTGACACTGCTGGATAGGATCACTCTGTTCCAGAGCCACGTGGCCCAACCACCACATTTATCACCATTGTGACATCAGCAGAAAGCTTCAGTGTGACTGATGCTCAACAGCTGAGGTGCTCAGATCATTTTATTCTGCAGGAAATAAAAGACACAAATTAAAGCACTGGCTGTCATCTGCACAGTGTTTTCCGGTGTTGTGATTTTTGACATCAACATGTGTTTCAGGCTGCTCAACAACAACACATCAACCATGATTGTTTACATCTACAAGTCAGAGTAATGATGGTCTCCAAAGGGTGATTAGCTGGTGGGGAGTTTTTAGTTTACTGTTCCAGGACATTTCACAGTTGGGCCTACATTGTGGTTTCTCAGTCAAAAATAACATTTGTTACTTCATATATCACTCTGTACTTTAGAAAATAAAGTGCCAAAAATACAAAAGAAGGGATGTATTGTTCAGATATTTAGTACTGAGAATCTAAATAAAATGATGTTGTAATAAACTCCATATAAATTATTTTTAATTCTTGTCTTTGTATCACTTGTCTGTTCATGTCATATTTTTGAATGGTCACAACAGATACACACCAGTGTTTTAGTGTAGGTGGTGTCACCCAGTCCCCACAGTGGTGTCAAATAAGACTTGAGGAATAGTCTGACATTTTGGGAAATACGCTGACTTGCTTTCTTGCCAAGGTAGAAAAGACTGATATTACTGTGCTATTGCTAATTTTAAAGCTATAGCAGCTGGCAATTAACTTAGCATCAGCCTGGTTAAGAAACAGTCCAGCATTTAACCTCCCAAACAACTTATTTTCACTTGTTTTTGACAAAGCAAAATGACTCATTCTGCACAATAATATAGAACAAGAGGCACAGTAACAACTGATAACAACTCTGACATTTTAATCTGTTAATATCTGTAATAAAATCTAATAAATTATAAATCAGTGTTGATCATAGAATTACATGGAACAGTCTGCAACCATGCTAGCTGCTCTATGAGGTTTCACTGAGGCACAGTGATGCTTTTAGTTCAATGCTAACTCTGCTAGCATGACTAGGAATGTAAATGTAAATTACTTTTAAGATACATTACTGTGATTTGTTTAAATCAACCCAGCATTGATACTTAAGTCTTTCTGATTAAAAAAAATTAAAAAAAATCAAAGTTATGTATTCTCTGCAGTCTGTTATATGGTTTGCATCATTCACCGTCCTACTAAATAGCAATAATGCTCATCTCCACGGTGGACTCGGAGGGGCAGGAGCACAGAAAGTTTTCTAGCATGTAGGGCAGCCTATGTGTCCGTTAATCACCTGTAAGGGCTCCCTAGAGGATATTCACTCAGGTCTTTTGCGCACTGGGCTTCTGTAGAAACAGCGACAGAGCCAGGCATAAACATTCGAGGCATTTTCTGGCAGCTATGTGGACTATTTTCAAGCCATTTGATATCATGGAGCCCCTAAAATCTGCATCATTTGGGATAAGCATGATAGTTTACAATCAGTCTATTAACTTTTTAATATTTATAGATTCCTTTATTCCACTGAACTCCTTGGCATATTTTAGGTAGGAAAGGAATTTGGCATAAACAATTTACTTATCTTGAAACCTAATTTTGTTATACTATGCAGTAGTAGAGTTCACAAAATGAATATTAAGCTGTAACAATTACATTAGATTTCTTTAGGGAATGGCCTAATAGGGTAAACAACATGGGCATGTGTTATTATCTGAGTGACACACAGCTGAAAGTATTATAAAAAACATTTGGGGCTTTTGAGACAACATTGGGTGTCCCCCGCCCAGCCTCTGTGTAAAAGACACTCCATCGTGTCTTATCTACCCTAGGGGCTTGCAAGCACCTTAAGAGCATAGGGACACCCCTGTCCTCCCAAGTCCACCAGTGGTGACATGAGGTAGTTGACACTTTTAGGCTGGACCTCTATTCCAAGTCACACAGCTGGGCAGTGAATGCGACATACAGCCCTGGGTAGAGTGGCTTTGTGAAAGTGGTTTCCTCTCTGTGCATCAGCTGCAGCGTCGTGTCACAGACACAGTAGTAGGTCAGACTACCCGCCTTATGATCGAGGTACACACCGACTCTGGAGGACTGAGGCTCCGGCACCTCAGTCTCCTCATCATTGTGTCTGAAACATTTGCTGTTACTGTTTATGTCTAAACTCCAGGATTTGTCATTGCACCCGAACGCACACTCGGAATAATAGTCTGATCTGCCCAGATCTTTGTACGCCACTGCTACTTCAACAGACCTGTCAAACTCCACCTCCCAGTAACAGCGTCCAGTCAGACCCTCTTTGCACAGCACCTGATAGAGGTGAGAGAACCTCTCTGGGTGTTCAGGGTAGTCCTGGACTAGATCTGTGAGCTCCGCCTTTCTGTTCCCCTCAGACAGGACCATCTCTCTGTATGCTGTGTTTGGGTCCAGGGTGAGGTGACAGTAATCTGAGAGGAGAGGAAGAAGGGGACAGATGTATAAAAAACTGAGTTATTTAAATACCTCAAGCCTCAACGTGTGACTGCATTTTGTTTCAGGAATAGGCCAACATCAGCACTCTCAACTGGGATGACTTTAAAACTTGCTGCGAGAGTGAAGGAATGATTTAACATTTTGTAAAATAGGCTTATTTGCATTCTTGCAAAGAGGTACGTATGCATATGTCAATATAGTTATATGTATGGCATTATATGAACCATCCATATAATAACAAAATTATTGCCAGCATAGTAGTTCTTGGCACCTATGCCCAACTGTATGTTCAGTACATATCCTACAGAGTAAACAGCTAATTTCCATGGCATGTCATTGTTATCTGTTATCAATCTATGAGAGACTTTTTTTTTTTATCATTAAAAAAAAAAAGGACTCACATTTTAAGAGGTCTGCTCTGGTCTGAGGCTCATCCATCAATGAATCATCTGCTTCACCAAACACACAAACACACACACGTTCAGTCTCATATTAACAGTTCTTTTCATGTGCTTATATGTGACGCTAAAATCATTGACGTGTTATTTATAAGGATATTTTCGACATCAATGTATTACATAATATGGCAAATATTTAAAAAGTCTTTCATAAAATAATAATAAAACAGAGAACACCACATGAATTCATACAAAAAGTGTAATCAATCACAGTTTACATAAAACCATTCATATGGACAACAAACCATAATACGCTTAAATTATTACTGAATGACTTCACTGAAATTTGATAACACAGTATGAAATGATAACGCTGATATGTTATTCAGGGACAAAGTCCATCCATGTGTGATGCTGGCACATTTGTTGCGTGGGTGTGTTGTGTGTGCTGTGTACCAGGGGCAGGTGTGGTGTTGAACACAGGGCGGAAGGGTGGAACTTGCTGGTCTTGCTCCTGTAGAAATCAATGTTAGTAATGTGTTTCTCTCTGTGACTCTGGCAGAATACAGAAAATAATGGTGACTATGAAATTAATTGAAAAATAATCTAATGTAATAATCAGCTTATAATGCATCCTATTGATTATGAACACACAATATTCATCTTAGAAGGTATTACACATACATACAATATGTTTTAAAGCATCACTTAATTCATTAATATGGGTTAACCATTCATGAAAATGAATAATCTCATGTTTTTTGTGGAGAAGAGGTCTGTTAAAAACATTTATTGTATTTTTTCTATCAAGTAATGTCTCCATTAAGAATATTTTTCCATAAGAATGGACGAAAACAAAACCCCACACATTTGAGTAAATATTTTTTGTGTTTGTAACATAATAGGGATCTGAATGGGTTAAAATGGGTGCAGACAGATGACACACACTTGTCATAAACTACATTTTACCATTGACGCTGGAGGTGCAGCTCCTCTCTTGCTGTTGCTGTGACTTTGGTTAAAACTTGTATCCGGGACGCCTGTGTCGACTCTGACAGCTTTGTCTTTGTATATTGCTAGTGTCTACAAATATCAAACTAGACTCTTACACAGTCTGGCTCACTGTCTTCACCTTGTTTCACCCCAGGAAGAGACGAAAAACTCACTTGTATGTTTATGACCAGCTGCGGGGAGTGGCCTTGGTCTACATTAAGTCAACGGCACAGGCATAGTAGTCTATCACCGATGTAGTCGATCGAAGCGGAACATCCTATACAGAGTAGATGAAGCTTTTAAAACAATGTACGTAACCTAGAAATAAGCAGTGATATATTTAAAGTAAATTAATGTCATTGTTAGCACATTTTAGGAACCACGACGTCAGCTTTATAAATATTACTCATTATCAATTATTCAGGTCTTGCTTAGTGTCTGTCATTGAAACATCGTGGTGCGCACAACATGACAGAAGCTAACGTTACGCAGTTGTGTCCTAGCTAGCATTGTAAGTTGGATTTTTTAAGTTCTGTTAATTGTCGCGTTGTTAGATAGATTAAAATCGTTAAATATGTTAACTTCTGTCGCCTGTTCGTGTGTGCGAAACGGGAGGAAAGTCTCGGTCCCTGTAGCTAAGTTGTCCCTGTTTTCAACGGTTAAAAAGTCGACCAGAACCCTGAGTGTAACAGGGGTACACGATTTGTCACGACACCGGTTACCCGGACTCCTCACGCCGACTCCCTGGCAGCTGCTGTCCGCCAGATCTGTGTCCCTATCAGCCGCTTCCCATGGGGGTGCAGACCCTCTGGGCTCACCTTCAACCCCAGCCGAGAGCGACCCACCAGACAGGGAGAACTTCGGCTCCCTCTCCACCGACATGTCCTCCAGGAGGTCGTTCAAGAAAATGAGCCCATACATCCAGGACCTGCAGTATCGAGAGGAGGACGATAATGGTGGTAAGGAGCTGGTGAGACCTCGCAGGAGGCCCGGGACGAGAAACACACCGTACTGGTACTTCCTACAGTGCAAGAGGCTGATCAAAGAGAACAAGGTGAGTCCATCTGAGCTGGTCTGTCTGTCCCCTCACCTCCTCCTGTGTGCTGACATTACATAACATTATTTGTCCTCTCACAGCTGCAGGAAGCTTTGGATGTGTTCAGCAGAGACATGCTGCAGGGAGAGAGGCTGCAGCCGGAGGAGTTCAACTACACTGTGCTGATAGGAGGCTGTGGTCGAGCTGGACAGCCAAAGAGGGCCTTCAGACTCTACAATGATGTAGGAATATCATATTTATACACTTTTATAATGCTTATATGGTCCCTTAGCATGTTCATTAACATGTCACATGATAGACAAGATCCTAAAGTGGTGTAAAACAGTGTTCTCTGTCTGTTATATAGAAATTGTCAAGCCACAACCAGCTTGCATGTATTATTTTTAGTTTAACTATTGATTTATAATGTAATAAATCCTACCTTCACAAAAGATATAGGCCTGATGTTCAATGTTTGTTATACACTACATACATACACTACACTTCTGCAGCACCACAAACTGCAACCTGTCGGTAAAGATAAATAATAGAACAGCTGAAACCGTCTGTTAAGTTCAGAAAATGACATCGCTTTACTGTAATGCAGCCTTTATAACCAGGAAAAGACAACACTTACAATATTACAATATCCAAAATTTAAGACGATATCTAGTCTCATATCATGATATCGATATATCATTGATATATTGCCCAGCCCGAGTTCAAGTTAGATTATTTGTCAGTTATCAGCGTCACATTTTTATATTTCAGATGTCAACTTCTTAACACAAACTTCTCAGGTTGAATATAATGTCTGTAATAATGTGTGTCTTCCAGATGAAGAAACGAGGTCTAGATCCCACAGATGCCACCTACACCGCCCTGTTTAATGCCTGCGCTGAGTCGCCATTCAAACAAGCAGGTCTCCAGCAAGCATTGAAGTTGGAGCAAGAACTCCGTCGTAAAAACCACCCCCTCAGCACCATCACGTATCATGCCCTCCTCAAGACACACGCCATCACCAACCACCTTCAAGCCTGCATTCACACACTCAGGGTACGACACGATCCGACATTACTGCATGTGTGTGGAAGGTTGGTCATCTGTTAGATTTATGTTTCTACATTAGTCTGTGCTTGTTTGTAGGAGATGCTGCAGAACGGCCACGCTGTAACTCGGGAGACGTTTCACTACTTGCTGATGGGCTGTTTGAAGAACAAGGAAACTGGATTCAGACTGGCTCTACAGGTAGATATGTGATTTCTAATCACACATCTTTTTCATGGTTGAGGTTTTTGGTGTGCTACGACCAAAGCTTGTTTCTGTTTCTGTTACATATTTAAAAGATTAGACTAATGCAGGTGACATATCATTTCTTGCATGGGCTTTTTTATGTTTAACATAGCAGCAAAATTGCTATCTAAATTGATACTGTACACTTATAGACCCAACTTGCACAGTGAAACATACAAAGAAGTTGTCATCGCACAGTCTGTAGGCTCCTTTCTCTTTGTTTTTGTTTCAGGTTTGGCGGCAGATGCTGAGATCAGGGATTACTCCAGACTCAAATGACTATAACCTGCTCCTGCGAACTGCCAGGGATTGTGGGATTGGCGATGTCGCCCTCACCACTGGTGTGCTGCTGCAGCCTGGCCAGAAGTACGAGAGGGATCGTGCATCACGTGTGAAGTCAGAGTCTGGATGTAAGGATGTGGTAGACATCGACCTCTTGGAGAGGCAGTTGTTTATCCAACCTGATCCACGCAGTGCGAGTCAGCAGGACAGCAGACACGGTGAGGAGGAGCCCTACAGCAGACAAGAATCAACCCATTTAGTACCAGTCAGACAAACAGAAACCATCACGCTGCCTGTTGACTTAGCAAGTGAATCTGCAGCCCCTAACCTGCTGGACATTTTTGAGGGTAAGAGCAGCAGTGTGGTGTCCCTTGGCACCGTGGATGGACCCACAGATAGGCTCGCCCTCATCGGAGGAGCAGAGGGTTTCCTGGAGAAGATGGCGGCTAACAAACTGAGTCCAGACCTCAAAACAATGACTCTGCTGGCCGACACGATGGAGCCGAGCCACCAGTCTCTGCAGATGCTGCTGAAAGTCGCCAAGCAGCACAAAGTGAAGCTCGATGTCGCCTTCTTTAACTCTGTGATTCGCAAAGCAGCTAAAGCTGGTGACCTGGAGGAGGCAAAGGTACACACACACACACACACACACACACACACACACACACACACGCACACACACACTCTTAATCAAGCTAGAGTTACATTTAGTTCACCCAAATTAAAAAATATTTTCTTAGTTACTTTTCGTTCTGCTTCCACCCAAATTCATCAGTTGTGGAAAGTAACTAAGTACATTTACTCAAGTACTGTACTGTAAGATACTTTTACTTTACTTGTAAGTATTCCCATTTGATAATACAAAATATAATCAACAAATAAAGATGATTTATTATCAGGGATAAAGATTAAACTTTATTGACTTCTGAGGGTAAATTCACAAGATACCCAAGAGGAGAGGGAAATGTCTGTATTTTTGAACCTGGACCATGTTTTCTCATGTTTTTTGTGCCTACGTGACTAATGGAGATGAAAATTTATGACATTAGTCTAATATTGAGAGACTGCTACAGCCACAGTGGTGAAACAGGCTGCAATTGCAATCCTGCACCATCAGTTTTCATCCATTAAACTGCTTGTTTTTGCCACAGACAGGTTCAGATTGTGTCAGAAGTGTCTGACAATATTACAGAAAGGATCCCTACAGAAAAAAATAAACATTTTTTTTTACCTTACCTGTCCCTTGTTCCAGTCTTGTGTCAGTGTGTGCAACCAAGTCTGGCTCAAGGAGAAGTCCCATTCTGAAATCTCTGACTTTTCCATGTTGTCAAAATCAGCTTAATATTCAGCCATGACATTGAAAATCTTTTAGATAACACTAAGCTACACTTTCTGTACGTGTATACAGCAAACTTCTCCCGACATTATTCTCTCCAACATTATCGATTCCATCTCACAAGATTTCAGAACGAGACTGCTCCTTGAGTGAGACTTGTTCACATTAACAAACAGACTTAGTTTTGTAACTTAGGTGAATGGACTCCTTTTTAAATGTGTGCTCACTTCTTTCTCTTTCTAGTCTGTGCTGAGTGTGATGCGACAGCGTAATGTAAACGTGGATGCGCAGACATTTGGGAGCCTTGCTTTCGGCTGTGAGCAACAGCAGGATGGGCTGCAGCTGCTGACAGACATGGAGGTAAAGAAACACGCATCCTACAAGTCAGAGTGGATGTTCCTTTTTTTATGCTATATTTGTGTAATTGAGGTCAGAAATCCCTCTATATTCTGTCACAACTGCACTAAGACATGAACTTTAACATTGTCATAGTGAATAATACTCCAATATTAGCAGGAATTGTTTTAGGAGTAGTAGTAGCAGCACTAGTGAAGGACCAGTATTATGATTTGACAGTTCTTTCATCTGCATGTGTTTTTCGCAGGAGGCGGGATTTAAGCCTAACATCCAGGTGTTCTCTGCTCTGATTGGCCGAGCAACTCGAAGACTGGATTACGTCTACCTTAAAACATTGCTGAAAAGTATGAGAAGCATGGGGGTGTGGCCTAATGAGGTCATCATCAGACAGCTGGAGTTTGCCTCACAGTATCCCCCCAACTATAACAAGGTAAACACACGTACAGTTCATCAGGAAGCTTCCCAAACCAGTCAGTAGATACCCAAGCATTAAAACTTATCAGTGTGCATGGGTAGGTGCAGATTCTGACCGCAACCCTGAAGCTAAAGACTCTGCTGTAAACTTCATGGCACAATAATTTTATTAGCAGTGAATGAAATAAGTTTCAAATGGATGAAAAACAGATGTCCCAAAGCTTTTTGTATCAGAGACCTACAGAGGTTCATGACAGCTCTGAGCCCTTTCTGTCATTTCCAAATTTATTATTGCTATGACACTCGAAAGGTCGAGGTGTGTGTGAGCCTTGTGCTTTAACTGAGCTGTTTGGATGCTTTTATGTTGTCCAGTGCTGTGAATGTTTCCATGCAGTGTATTTGTGTTAAATATCAGTGGTAAGGCCTCTCCACTAAAGTTGATGATAAAGTATGTATGTATGTATGTGATACGACAAACTTTTCTTAACCCTAACTAAGGAATTTTGTTGCCTTAATCTAACTGCCGACACCTTCTTAGGCCTTAATCAGACTTCCAGCTCAAATCATTTTTTTTGGAATGTCCTCATTGTAGCTCACATCAGATGTCAAAGTGTCTTTGAACACAACACACAATGATGATGTTAAATTAAGTTAAGTGATGGAAGTGCTGAGCATATCCATGCTGCTACTAGCAGAGCACTAAAGAAGCCAACATGCCGAACAATAGCCTGTGGACAGACGCCAAAAAAATTGTTTGGAAAGGCGAAATACTGGTCCTCCATGTCTCATGCTTCTGCTTTGGAAAGCCGTGTAACCCATGTTGCTACATAGTTACTGACGCCTATTTTGTGACCATAGAAACCCATACAGATAGGCTGGTGATGTCTGGACGCACAACAGTGCCGACAGTCTGTTTTAAAGATCTGATCTGAGAAACAAATTTGATTTGCTTGCACTCTGGGCATAGCCTTAGTCACATGAGTAGACTCACATGACTTACGCCAACCCCTCCTGTGAAGGTACACTGTAAAAGCCTCCATAATGCCACTATAATGATGGTGGGGCGTCAAAATCTGATGAGCAGGGATGAGATCACTTTGGTTAAAGCTCTGATAAGCCCACTGTGTGTCACCTGCTCAGCACCAAATATCAGACTGACACAGTTAGTGACAAGCTGGTGAATATAATGCAGCATTTACCAGCTAAAGAGGCGGGGGTCGAAGGACAAATCAGCTAAAAGGAGAATTCATGTTAGACGTGCATGGTGGACAGAAACGTGACTCTGCTAAATGAATGGTCCACGTATTAGTGGTTGTGTAAATAGACAAATGTATTTTGCTCTTAGCTCATTCCTCTTCCTCCAAGTGGCCAAACACTGCTTTATAGAAACAGACACTCATATTTTTATCCTTCTGCTCCCCTCTTTATTTTCTCCCCTCATCTTTCCTCCCTTCCATCGATCCCAGTACAAGTCCAGAAACAAATACCTTGACCAAATCGATGGTTTCCGTGGTTACTACCAGCAGTGGCTGAGAGACATGCCTGCTCAGGGCGCTGAGGACGATCGGGCAGGGCTGCAGTCTGAGGCGGATGCTGCAGTGTTAAAAACAGAAGCTGAAGACGGACTGACAGAGAACCAAAGGAACCAGAGGGCAGCAGCAAGGAGATATAACTCTCGTAAGAAGGACAAGACGAGCAGCGCTGCTTTGTGACAGCACTCCTGAATATATCTCTCTTTTCTCTCCTCCGTCCTCTGATGGTGTGTTTGTATGCAGCTGTGTAACACTGGACGGACTCTGAGTTGAAGTAGCAGCTCCATCTTCTGTCAGTTAACTTATGGCAGATGTGTTTTTCTCCAAAGACTGAACAACTGTAATTTTCTAACGCAATTAAAGACTGTGTATTACACTATGCTTCGTTTTGAAATCACATGCAAGATGCACATTGCTCATTGGTCTTTGCAAGTTCACTGGGAGATGAGGTGTATCAGATCGGATTTTTAAAGTTATTTTTTTTCTTCTCAGAACAGACTCAAATAAAAAAATTAATTTAATGAGCCTTATTTGAAGGATTTGGAAGAGTGTTGAGGGGCCATGGCAGGGTATCAGGGGTTTATACTTTGTCCTATTGAATTGTGAAAAGTGTGCATTTGCAGAGTCAACTATGATCAAATTATGATATGTAATCATCTAAAAGTACTGCTTGAAACTGAAATCTCAAAGGTTGAGGCAGTTGAGGCCTTGCAGTCTGATAGACTAAAATTTAACGGGATGAAACTAAACAAATGTGTCAGCAATGGACTATGTTAGCAATATCTTCTTAAAAGAGGCAACCTGGATCATGTTGTGCTTCACCAGAGCAGAGGAAATCGGTTGTTAGTTGTAACAATTTTGTAAATAAACTTTCTAAAGAACAAGTAAAAGAGAGGCTTAAAAATACTGTATGTGTAAGGTAATGTGGAAGAAGGCGGTAAGGAAAATGAAAACTGCATTTTAATAGGCAAGCATCCATCTTGGTTATTTGATTATTTTGAAATAAAGGACTCATATGTCAAGGTCAAAAATACTCAAGAAATTATGGAGTGGAAGAAATAAGTCCAAAAAATGTTTTAATACTTAGTATAAATGGTGTAATACTACTACTACTAATAATAATAACAATAGTAATAATAATTATTTATTAGTATTATTATTATTACACGGAAATGATGGGAAATAATTAACCACTGAACAGAACAGGCGTATCAACGAATATCTTTTTATTTATCAACCCTTTTTTTTTTTAGTGTCCATCTTCTGCGCCACACTGCAGTCCAGCAGGTGGCAGTAATTCATTTATAAGTTGGTTGGCCTACCGCCAATAAAGCCGACAAAGAAGAAGAAGAAACGTCACATCCGGTGAAGAAAGGGGACTCAATTGAGAACTCCCGGCGCCAAAAACAAATTTTTTTGTCATTAAACGGACACTAAAGGTAAGAAAACTGTCGGAGTTGTTGTTTGTTTATAATCTAAAATTTGTAGTAAAGAAGTTCACTTTTGATGTTGCCACAAACTGACTGTTGTTACACGTATGTAACTTTCTGTTTTCTTCCTTGAGGAAAGCTAGCTAGCTTTTTAAAGTACGCAAAAAAACACAGTGTGGTTTGGTCTGTTTACAAAAGTTACCTCGACAGCATAACGAGTTGTTTTAATGACAAAGACTCGGTAAAATCTCATCCAGGTGATGAATCCTGTAAATTTTATTGACATGAGCACGGTCTCCTCCCAAAATCCTGACGAACCAGAGCTTAAAATTATAAAACCTGACCGACATCTTAAAACTGTGTGCTACAATGATGTATTAAGCTGCTGGCAGTATATGAAGTAGATGACATATGTAGTTCCACCTTTACCAGCTCACCCAGTACTATAATATTCTGTGATGTGCCATTCTTTATAACCAATACTTTTACAGTTAGTACATTATGTATATTCTGATGCTAATGCTTTGGCACATTTACTTTATTAAACATTTGAAAGCACCACTTTCACCTTTAACAGAGTGTTTTTATCCTGTATTATTGCTACTTGCCCTCTCTTTTTGCTAGAAAATTCAAATGTGTACAACGGTGGACACTGGAGAGATCATCATCCTCAGTGATGATGATGATGATGACTGTGAAGAAGATGTATCATGCAGTGAACCCTCGGTTCTCCTGGTGGAGGTGGAGGATGTGAAGCAGAGTGGTAACAACTTAACACACCAGCAGCCTGTATGTGTAGGTTGATCATGTTATAAATATTCACCAGCTGCTCCTCCTTTGTGTTTCAGACTGTGTTTTATCTCCCACTGCTCTGGATGAAGACCTGGTCGTCACCTACTCCTGCCGTGCTGAGGTGCTGCCTCATGCTCGCTACGACTGTCCCATACATCCTTTTGCGTGAGTAAATTGTAACTCATGCTCTGTTAAATATTGATCAGTGCCTCGTTTGTCTCTCCATTGGAGATAATCACTTCTCTGTCCTGATCAGGGCTACAGATTGTGAGATTGGTGCTCCTGTGGCTTCTAACCAGCTGATGTGTGAACAGTGCTTCTGCTACATCTGTGACAAGTTGGCGTCATCGGTATGTGTTGATGTAGTCTCTAAACTGAATGTACATCTTCAGTGACTTGAATGATGCACTGATTGATTTCAGTTCATGTTTGTTTGTTTTTTCTCTTGAATTTTGGTCACTGTAAAATTGGTCTTAAACATCATTCCAAGTGACATTAAAAAGAATTCAGTCTAACTTGCCGTAAGCTGTAGGAACCCTGTTATAACTGTAACAGAGTGGATGCTACTCTTTGCAAACAATGTGTCCTTAGAAAGTCTTAAATGTCTTTAATTCAACGGTGTAAATATTAGGCCTTAAAAGTCATCAAACAGTCTTAAATTTGAATTTGTGTGGTCTCAATTCCCATCTTATTTCATTTATCCATCTTTTAATTTCTTTTCTCACAGTCTTAAATACACCCTACATCTGCACGGACCACATATATATTTACATGTATGCTTACCTGCAGTGTTTGAAGAAGAAATGATTTGTCAGAAAAATCTGTCTTGAATTTGAAAGGTGATATTTTTTTTATATTTATTGCAGGTTTGTTGTTTGAAATTTATTGTCATGTTTTTCTTTTATTTCAAAACATTAAAAGCAATTTTCTTTCTTCTATGTAAGTGTTTATTTAGCACAACACTGCCAATTTTAGATCTAATGTGTATCTGATTGACCAAATACATCAATAAATAACATTCTTAGAGTGACTACAAATTATGGAAACAGCTTCAGTGTACTTAAACCAGCTGTGCTCTCGACAAAATGGACACATGTATTTATAGATAAAGATAATTTGAAGTTTTGCTCTTGTGCTTTTTTTTGTTAAGAAAAAAATCCTAACAGCTGCTTTACTGTTGTCGTCCTGTGTTTGTGTGTTTAGTGTGTAATGTGGTGTCACAGCGGTATGTGTCACTGCAACAGCCACAAGAGGAGCGAGTTCTGGAACCAGTTCAGAAACAGTGCACTACTGGGAGGACTGAAGATTTTCAACCTCACTCTGTCTGAAATAGACTCTCACCTCCGACATGCAGGTTCTCGTTCTCTCACGAATATCTGGACATAGACGTCACAGTGACATTTGGAAAACCTCAGACTGAACCACTTGTTGATGGTTCTAATTGCCACTGAATTTGTCTTCCTCCTGTCCAGAGACGATGCTGCAGAACTTCAGACAAGAGCTCTCTGCACTCTTCTCTTCCTTCCTGAAGGGAAAGACGGCACAGGAATACGGTCTGAATCTACCGAACCAACAAATCCTCATCTTTGAGTGAGTGACGGAGCAGAGCTGTCCATAATGTTAAAACAACACTGTTATCCCTCTCAGACAATCGTGCATCATTTACATATCAGCAATCTGTGATACATCAAAGTCATTAGGATTTATCCTCATTTATCCTATGTCTGTGCCAAACGCCCATCTCAGTACCATATGGTCAAAAGTATGTGGACACTCACTGAATACTTTCATCTGCAACAAAACTAGGGCTGTACCCAACTCAGAATCAAATTTGGCTGATCATACAAATATTTGACGATTTGTTTTCTTTTCTTTTCTTTTACCATACAAAGTTTTAGAGTTTGAGCGGGGCTCCGCCAGACCATCAGTGTGACAGTGACATTCACTTAATATAGTAAACAAGCTAACGCCGCTAACAATGGATCGTAAATATGCGACTTTTTTTTTTTGCCAAGGCTAGATATCAAACAAAAGCCAGAGGCTGTGTCGTTTAAGTGTCTGTGAGCTGTAAATTCACGTTGTCTCAGAGTCTTACGGTGCAGACTCTCCTCCGTGATGCTACATCGTGTCCGCAGCATTCTGTACCAAAGAGTAGATTAATAGCGTAGTTTTTGCAGGCTGCCATTTTTAAAAATCTGAGTTGAGTGAACAAAAAAACTGCAGTCACTATTGATAGTAGCTTTGCTATTTAAAAATGGCAGATTTGTGCACTAGTGATGGTTCTCTCTGACCAATCTGTGGTCTGAAGTATTTTAACCCAGGTTCCAGGGTAAAAAGGTTCCAGGTACTATCCACAGCTCTCTAATGGAAAATCAAAAAGAGCGAGTAAGCAGAGCTGTGACATATCACGCAGTGGAAATGTGGCATTTAAGTCCATCTGACAATACTTTTTAAAATTTTAACCTGGATGGAAGTGAAATACTAAATCACTGGCGGAGTTCCCCTTTAGAGGTCCAGACACACCAAACAACATCACAGAACAAGTGGCGACAAAGGCTGACTGTTGCCAAAAAGTTTGTTGTAATCTCACACCCTGTTGACTTTTGTCGTTTGTTTACTTTCCTCTTTCATTGCTCTTCTCGTGCACTGAGCTGAACTGTCAATCAGAGGGATTTCCCTCCGATTCCAATTCAACACGCTGAAATCAGCCGCCAAGGGTCGACTAGTGGCAACACTGCGGGACACACCGCAAAAACTTGGGAGACAGACCCTCACCGAAGGCCCGACATTGGCCAACGGCCGACCATCAGCGTAGTGTGTTAGGGCCCTAATATTTCCAGTCATTGTGAAGGGGCCTAGCCAACACCATCAAAAACGATCCAGATTAAAATACACAAAAGTATGTGGACATCATGCAGAGTATTAAATTTAGGCTAAAGCCTTGAACCGACAGACTTATCTCACCATCACTAGAGCTACAACGACACCACCAAGGAACATCAACTGTGGCGTTTCTACAGCTTAAATTGTGTCACATCCCAAACACTGATCTAATTTACAAATGAAAACTAAAATCTTTTCAAACTTTTCAAAACCTTTTTCCTGTTTTGTTTGTTTGTTTCAGCTACACACCTGTGTACGAGTTTGTGTCATCGTTCCTGAACAAAGCAGACAAAGAGGACGGCAGAGCTGCTGCCATCATGCAACTGGGAGCTCTTCAGTGCTTTATTAAGCATTTTCAAGCATCAGGGTACACACACACACACACACACACACACACACACATACAGTGGCATTTCCTGTTTTTGATTTGTGGTTATCTTCACAGCACACAGCATTATGTTTTCTATATATTTGTTTTCTTTGGTTGATTCTCGACAGGACAATCATCTCGCAGTCTCCCATGGCTCATGCTACTGAAGCCAAACTGGTGTTAATGCAGAGGTACACACACACACACACACACACACACAGAGCCCATGGTGTGTCTATAACTAATTAATTTAGATATTTACCTGTGTGTATGTGTGTGTGTCTTCCAGGGTCATAGCGTCAGTGCAGAGACAGATGGTGATGGCTGATTTTACCTCAGAGTTCATCAACAAACTGCAGGACTTTTACAAGAAGCTCTATTTACCTGCAGAGCTGAAGAGCCATAGGAACAGGTGTGTGTTTAAGTGTGTCTCTGAGGCAGCAGCTCATAAGAGCTTGTGTGTGTTTTCCTTTATTATCCCCAAAGTTACACATTAAAGTTTTATTGTGTATAATTCTGTGTGTGTTCATGTGTGTGTGTGTATACGCTTCAGCCTGTGTGTTCGTCCTTGGGATGATATCCTGCTGGTGTCTGTGCTGAGGGGGCAGAACGTGTCGGGCGTCCGCAAAGACAAAGGCAAGAAGGACGTGCTGATTGAACCGATTTCTGTGGTTCTACTGAGAGCAGAACTCCTACAGCGACAGCACAGGTACAAATCGGACACACATACAAACTGTTTCACACTTGTGTAACATATAGACCAGGGGTGTCACTATTCTCCAAATCCAGTTTGATTTGACCTTTAATATAAATATTTTTATTCCGTTTTCTATGACATTGTTAGAATATCCAGTCGTGATTCTTAAAGATCAACAGATCATTGGTTTTATGCCCTCACAACATTTTCACATTCTTCTTTATAAAGATATGGTACAGACATGGTGTCAGGTGTGAATTAAGTTCCATATTTTGGGGGCGAAAAAGTACTGAAAGACACACTGATACAATTTCACCAAGGTTTGTATCATAAAAACACCAATAAATGTAGCAGCACTGAGCACTTAATTGTTTCCACAAACAGTAGCCAATACCGTATCAACCTTTAAAATCTGCGTTAACGGGGCGTCGGTAGCGTAGTGGATAGTGCCGGCGCCCCATGTACAGAGGCGATGCTTTGCTGCAGCGGTTGCAGGTTCGAATCCGGCTTGCAACCCTTTGCTGCACGTCAACCCCCACTCTCTCTCTCTCACTCCATTTCAATCTGTCCTGTCCATTAAAGGAAAAAAGCCCCAAAAAATAATCTTTAAAAAAACAAAACTGCATTAACAGTAACATTTAATATTAATGATAGCATGTCTTTTTCATGCTTGCTCGAGTGTCCAGTAGCATCTCTGTGTTTGCCTGCAGCACACCCACTCTGTAAACAAGGAAATAACAAAACAGTGGATCGATTATCGATATAGAATTGAAACTGTGACACCCCTAATATAGACACACACTTCCCCTTTTCAGCTGCTAATAAAACCAGTCCTGTTTGTGTTGTAATTGTCTGCAGGTACAGAGAATTGTGTCGCTACCTACGAGTCGTCCAGACTGATGATTCAAAACTGTGAGTGAGCAAATAACCACTAATATTTAACATGCTGAATCAGTGTTTAGGTTGAGTTTCATGGTGGATTTAATGAGGATGGTGGCTTGTCATAGAAATCTTCGAGTATTATATGAGTGTATGTAAAATTGAGATTTTAGAATGATAAGTAATTATTCATCACCACCAAAGCCAGCGTTTGTGCTTTGGACTATATTACAGTTACTGTCTTTTTAGTGGAGGTGGTTCCACTTCTGCTTTAACTTTCAAAACTGTTGTCTATGAAGGAGTCTGACCTTTTCCCAAAATAACTTTCAGTAAGCATTTACCATTCACCATGACGAAATATGTCACAATGAAAGGGACACTATGATGTTTTTCATACTGGACCCTATTTTCCCATGTTGTTTTGTCTAAGTGACGAATGGAGACCGCAGTTCTTTAAATTGGTTTAGACACCGCTCCAGCCGCAGCAACAAAACATGCTGCAATGTAATTCCTACAGATAATGTATTGTAATATTAAGTGTCTGATAACATTATGGGGGAAAAACCTCATAAAAATGAGATGTTTTTCCTGCCCTTTTGCTCGATCTGGTCTGTTTGTTATTGTGACCAAGTCTTGCTCAAGGAGAATTTTCATCCAGAAATCTCCTGAGAGGTGACCTGTTGCAGGAAAAACAGGTTGAAACATTAGTTAGAGTTGTAGAGATGAATGCCAAGAAGAGTATGTTGTGTTTGAGTAGGCACAGGTCAATGTATTATGTTACTGTAATATTTACAGTGTCATGGCTGAATATTTAGCTGATTTCGACAATGTAGAAAAGTCTGAGTTTTTATGTTTTTACACACATTAACAAACAGACTGGATCAGCAAAAGGTAAAGAAAAACGTTTAATTTCTCTGTAGGGTTTTTTCTGTAATGTTATCAGACACTTACAGTAACAATCTGAGCCTGTCAGTGGTAAAAACGAGTACTTTTAATAGACGTAAATTGACACTGCACAATTTCCCCCAGGGATAACATAGCAGCCTGTTTCACGTTTCGACTGCAGCAGTCTCTCTCAATACTGGACTAATGTCAATAATTGTTGTTCCCATCAGTCACTTAGACATGCAAAACATTGGAAAATAAGTCCAGGTTCAGAACTCATAAGTTTCCCTTTGGCATTTAAAAGCAGAACTTCCAGCCCCCAATGTGAAACACTTACATTTGTTCTCTATCAGATGAGTCAAACTTTGAAGCTTCTTGATTTCATTTAGCAAATAAATGTTGTGTTTAACTACAGGCAAATGCAACTTTATTTTCCAAATGACTCTCACATATTAGTTGATTGTAGTAAAATGTAATTTCTAACCCTGTCTGACACCATACATCATCAAGCTTATCACCTCAATATTTCAGCCGTACTCTGTTGACAGCCAGCAAGCTATTGATTAAAAATAACATTTTTATTATCTGCTAATGAATTTTCTAAGAAGGACAATTTGTTTTTTTTCTGGGACCAGCCATGGTTCTTTTAGAGAGGATGTTTTTTCAACCTTAGTGTCATATTTTTGGAGTTTTGTTTCTGTCTGTGCTGTTTTAGAGGAAGTTTGACAGTATTTCAAAATTTGAATATATGCTATGAAATCCTGTTTTCCAACTATGTGGACATTTAGATAGAAAAGCAAAGCACATGAAGGTTTAGGCCCATTTGTTTTCGTTTTTAAATTATTATAACCTTTCAAAATAAAGTTTCATGCTTAGATTTACATATGATTGTAGACTTGACAGGTGACATCATGTTGTTGACTTGCTGTATTCGTTTTGTTCCTCCGGTAGCTTCCAGCACGTACAAGACCTCGTCCCGTTCTTCATGTGCATGGAGGGAGACTTTACGTCCGCTGTGCACAGCTTGCTGCCCTCAGTGAACGCCCCCGCCTCCCGCTTTACTCCACAGCTCTTCCGCTTTTATCTTTGCGTCTTAAACACAGCAACAGCACCAAAGCTGGTGGTCAGTCAGCCGGCACAGCTCTGTCGCTCTGATGCAGCATGGGAGCCAATTAAAGGTCAGACATAGACTAATGATTTTTTTAACCTGTGACACCTTTTTTTTTTGGATGTATTTTCTCAAAAGAAGTCAAACTCCCTCCTCTGCAGGTGCTGTGCCACTGGCACGTGCTGTGCTGGTGAGGTTTGCTCTCAGGGTTCACAGATGCTGCTCTGAAGTCTTGAGTGATGTAAGTCTGTAACGCTCATCACTGTTTAGTGTCACAACAAAGGAATATCAGCTTTTTATCTCTTGGAAATGTTTAAAAAAATCAGACTCGTGCATGCGTTTTTAGCTTTGAAAACAGACTACAGTAACGAGGTTGTACCTTTCTGATCCAGTCTCAGTGTTGGACCAGTTTACTCAGAGTCGTCAACACACTCACCGCCCTCCCAGAACCGAGCCCACAGTTTCTACTTGTATGTATTTCTCGTTTATTAACAGCTCTTTAATTTATTTAATGTTTCTAATTTTCCATTTATTTTTAGCAATATGTGTTTTCATTTTTTATTTTCTTTCTTTCCTGTCTGGACCTCAGGACATGAAGGATGTGGTGAATATGATACTGCTCGACCAGCACGGGTCAAACTTACACATCCCACGATTCTTTCAGGATGTACGTATGTTATGCTTTTACACATGTGCTCTGAAACACAGGGACGTTACAATAAAGTGAGGTAATAAACTGTAAATATACGTGTTTTTTGTGTTCACAGGTGTACCCAGATCAGGCCTTGTTGCTGTTGGTAACGGGGGCTTTAGGTTTGAGAATCGTTGTCGCTCCTCTGAGTCCAGCCCTCCCTGTGCTCAATACATTTACGGTAATCTCCAGTTCTTCTCTTCCTCTGATGTCACATCCTGTTTGTAGACACTTAGTGCACATAACCTGCAGATCAGATATAAGTGTTACAAATACATGAGGAAAATAAAATGGGAGGTTTTATTTTTTCTCATGAAAAGTTACAACAGTTCCTTTGTGCGCCACAGAGTGGGAAGTTTGTCCCAAAGCTTGCCGCCACATTTATACTCCACACCTTCATGAAGATTTGAGATTCAACACTATATTGCCATACCAGCGTAGTCGTTTGGGGTTTGTTTTAGTGAGCTCTACGCACAGACAAAAGAAACACTCACTGCAAATGTGATGGAGTGGGAGAGAGCGGGGTCTGGTTTAGGAAGGGCCCCAACAGTTTCCTGACTCTTGCACAGTTTCCATGTTCCTTATCCCCATTTAGCTAAAAGTTTTATCCATGTATACATTTCTGTCTCTCAGGAGAACACGTGGGCTCTCAGGTGGCTGTGGACCAATTTGTCCTTCAACCCACAACGCCTCGCTGCCTTCTCACAGGAGATCTACCAGGAGATGAAAAACACAGCAGGTGGGTGGATGTCCTTCTCTTGATAATGAATCAGTGCAATAAACCCTTAACACCCCGACTGAGTCATCAAAACTAGGTAGAATTTATCAGTAAGAAAGTGCTGAGGTTGAATATTTCTGTCAGGGGAAGGTGTTTTGGGTTCTTTTTCAAGAGCTAACAAGTTATTTGCACATGTTGGTGACATCTAGTGGCAGCATGTATGAACTGCACCGACTTGCAGTCACTCAGGTGTGTGGCACAGCCAGCATCACTGCCCCGTAAAAACATCAGTAAAATTCAAACGAAAAGCCTAAATCAGATTGTGTAGCAGTTTCTTAAAATGGAATCTCAAAATCGTTCATTTAATACCTGACAGGATGATCAGCTTCACCTTCACTTTTACAAATTGAAACATGGTCAGTAGTCCCTCAGATATCATTGTGTACAGACATTGAACACTAAACTGTTATCAAGGGCTCGAGCTTTATTGGTTTTTATTGGATTACTGTTCATTGGTTGGTTTCTTTTTCTGCTCAGTGTGCTTCTTGTTGTCATTTATCTTTTGTTGTGTTTTTTCTGAATAATGTCAGTTAAGTTCTTTTTTTTTCTTTTCATCTTAAGTTAAGGAGAGGTCTCTAAGTATAAGCCTGTAGCGTCTTGACCTCTCCTTACACTTTTTCATTCTCATTATCCAGATTTTATGCAGTTTTATGAGCAAATAAAAACAAATAATTAAAATTAAATACTTCCACAAGATTATCCAGAAGTTTCAGGGAACACCTGCACGACAGCAGAATCTCAGGCCAGTGATATATACTTTTGACACACAAATTTAACTTGCCTGGTTAAGGTGCTATTTGTAGCCTGTGACTGTGCCCAGCCTCAAAAAATGAGGGAGGACCCTTCAGTCTGTGACATCGCCAGTGTTCCCACACTTTTTCCAAAGTCAAATTCAAGCATTTTGCAACCATATTCAAGTTTTCTAGCACTTTACAGCTGTGGTGAATAGGGGTAAATCACAGGGTAAATCGCAACTCCATTTAAAATCTAAAAAATATTGTATCGTCACTCAAGTATCGTGATAATATTGAATCGTGGGGCCACTAGTGATTCCCACCCCTAGTGGTAAATGACCTTTATCTGCAGTACATAAACTCAGTGGCCATTTTATTAGGTACACTAGTACAATCGGACTTATTTTATTTCTTTATCTAAACAGCAAACTATTTAGTCAGATAGATTTGTCACAAAAGTAATGCAGTTACAATTTTAAGCAGTTTCAACTTTTCAAACTTTGAAAATATCACGTTAAAATTTAAGCACTTTCAAGGATTTCACAAACCCTGCATCACTGCATCATAGACTGAGTGTTTATGTATCTCCAACACATTCATCAGGGTGATGTGACAAAAAAAACTTGATTGGGACATCCCTACTCTCAAGCTTTTTTTATAATGCTGCGTTCATGTCTTGTAATAGCCACAGCTATTCTTGTTATCGTTTAATCTACTTAGACATTTCCACGATTAAACATTGGGTCTAAAAATGTCAGAGAATAAACAGTTTCCATTGGTCCAATGAGATGTCTTCAGATGTTCATCACGCCCATGCTTGTGGTGTCCATGCATGTGCTGATAAAGCACAAGATACAAATACACATTTTTCTACAGTGCCATTAGAGGTCAAAATCTCTTAAGTGTATCTGTGAATGAAGATGAAACAGAAACCAAACGACCCTGAGGTTTAACAGCCACACAACAGCATGTCTTTGTTTCTCTGTTTCTGTCAGATGGGGAAAATTTGCCAGTCTTGCCTCACCTCTTGGTACAGTGTTCTCTGTCTTCAACAGAAAACTGGGACCAGTGAGTCATATTTAACTCTTAACCAAAGCACCTCAACCCTTAGAGCTAGAACAGTTCACACTAGGTTTTCTATTGTCCTTTAGTAATAGATAGTCACTGGCTGTGGATCTGATCTGTTGCCTTGTTTTCCATGTCCTCTCTCCTGATGTGGTGGTGATCAGCACCTACAGTAAGTTTCCCTATCACATGTGGTGATTCTTTACAATGTGTCCTGAAGGTTGTGATGCTGATTTAACCTTCTGTCTTTTCTCCTCATGTAGGCAGTCCAGCGCCTGTTAAATTCCACTCATCGCAGTGTCAGCTGTAAGTCACACAACTCTCATCAGCTGTTCCCTCCTCTGGGGCTTTTTGTGTTATTTCAGGATCCACTCTTAAAGGAAAAGTCTCTATCTTTAAAGTCAAACTGTAGATTAGTTAGTATTCATCAACTATTTGTCACTAAAAGACATCATGTGAAACCTTGAAGCAGGATTTATACTTGTGCAGCAGACCCTACGCATGTCGCCTACGCCATTGTGAACATTTATATTTGTGCGGTGGTGTGTCTGTCACTCTGCAGTTACACCTCCAAAACACTAGTCAGCAGCAGAGGTTTCTGTGAAGTGCTGTAAAGTTTAGTTGATTCAAAACACACATTAAACATGGCTTAATAGAGACAATTTCAAACAAACATAGACAAACTGGCTTGCAGCATTCACAGACAAACACTTGGACAAAAATCTGGACACATTTTCCCCACAAATACAACATGCTAATGTTTTTAGCACAAGTCTATGGCATTTTACATTTAATAAATTAGCCTAGCAGCTAGCAAACTTTTCCTCTCCTCATATGAAGCCAGGGACAACAGCAACATTTTAACAAAGGTAACATTACAAAATTCGGCTCCATTACAACTCACAGGGTTCACTGACAAAACAACTGTCTTATACTAAAACCGTATTACACACAAATATTACAAGCCTAGCGATGAGCAGAGATTTCCTTTGCGCATTCTTTACACATGTCCAAAGAATGCTCCTAAAAAAACGAATATCCTATGTCTTAGTGGGAAAATGCTACATTTGGAAAAAGGCCTAATTTGGAATATCTAAACAATAAATGCTGTTTATACAACTCGTATCATATTCAGAAAACTGATATTCAGAAAAGTAGTGGTCACCTGTCAGGACTTCAGGGGCTTCGTATTCTTCCTGTCTGTGTAATGTAACAAAGCTGGAGCTACACATCACACATTCATAGACTATAAAATTAAATTATCTTGTTCTGAGGTTTATAAGGCCACACTGTTTATAAAAACAATAAGTAAGAATTTTTTTTAATGTCTATCTGTCGCATCTGGCCTGATCTGTGCTGACATGATCCATTATGCTCAATCAACACAATGAGTTTTGCTTTTTAACCAAACTAATGAAAACAAGTTAATCAATTAATCCTGATTGTTTGTGATTAATGTTCTGTGAGTCAGTCGACTGATTAATTGGTCAATCATCAGCTAATAATGGGTTTGACATAGTCTGTGATTTATGGAATGCAATGTAAGTCGATCTTCAATGAATATTACATAAATAAATAACCCTATACAACAAATCTTGAAATGAATAAATGTAGATTTACAAACTGAAATTCCCCTGAAATTATATTGAACTGCACGTATATTGAGTCATTTTAAATATTTACATTCACTTCTACAGATTTTTTTATATCATTATTGCCTCTTTTATCTATTCCAAAGGCATATTTATGTGTGTTTTTATGTATTTATTTATTTATTTAATATTGACATAAATGGCATTCCATGTGAGTGGATGTGTGATAATACTATTTTCTTCTTCCCTCAGAGCTGATCCTCTCCACCATTTCTAGCTCCATTTGCACATAAAATAACCAAGTTGTAAGTGTTACCTTTCAGATTTACATTTGACATTAGGTCTCCTATTAATTTTTATTATTTTATTTATTATTATAACAAATGAAATATTTCTTATTTTATGTATTAGAGTTATTAATTGTCTTTTGATGGTTGCAGCTGGGCTTGATTCCACGTTGACGTTCCTGTCAGACACTGCATTCGCAGCACTCTTTCCTGAGTTGAGCACAGCGGATGCAGATGTGATGTCAGAATGCAGATGTCAGAATGTACCTGGACAGACCGGCCAGGTGTCAACAGACTGATGAAGAGACTTCAAACACATCCTCATTGTCGACCAGAATTTATTAACATTATGGAGACACTTTATGTTGCTTCCTTCTTTAATGACTTCAGTACGTGAAGTCTATACTGGATACAAGTTTTGTTTCTGCACTGTGAATTTTTGTTTTTAATTTAGTGGTGTTTAATTATTCTCTGAAAATAATTTTTGATATTCAATTTTATCACAAATGTTCACAAAAGGCAATCATGTTATGTTGGAAAATAAATGGAAAACCTGACCAAAAAAATGACTCTGGATTGCTGACTAAATAATAGATTGCTGAGTAAATATACACACACTAAAAATCGGCTCATATTTGCATCAATAAAACAACAAACATAAAAGTACAATGTAAAAACAGAAGGAGGCTGTTGCTCTGTCATCAGCTGCAGTTTACAGTCAAAGCCATGATATTAAACTGGTGCTGTCAGAACAAATCACACTTTAACCAAGTCTATGTTCAAACTCAGGTCTCGTATTTTTAAACATTACTGTATTCACTGATGTTAAGCTAAAACCTGCAGTCCACATGCTTTAATTGATCTTAAGTCACTGTGCAGTGGAATGGTTTGAACTGAAATTTCTGCTGCTCAGATTGTTATGTTAAAAATTTTTTATCATATGGTACGTTGATTTTGGTGTCCAATATAACACTGAAATGTTAACACTATTTAGGTGGAGGATGCGAATACACTGGTGCAGGAATGAGTCCTAAAACCAGGGAAACCATAATTTATAGTTTCCTTGCCTAAAACCCAGCCAGATGCCTGAAATAAGGTCTGTGGTTAATATAAGCGTAAGAGACTTTCACATTTTCTTCTATAAAAAATGCCAGTAAATACCCCACTTGTAAATTTTAAGTGTCTTTAAAAGGGCGGTTGCTCTAAAATGACTAAATGAGACTATAGAGCGTCATCAAGCTGAACATGACTTCACAGCCTCATTGTGGTGGCGACACCAAGTCATGCAACCATAGTGTAGCCTAAAGTGAGCTTTTTACTTCTGGTGATTGAATTTACACTTCAAAACTAATGAAAGTGGTGTTTATATGTGAAGACTGTCTTGTCGATCAAAACGTGTAAATATGAACTTTTGTTTTCCACAGTGTTTATTTTCTGTAATAATCCAAAGGAAAAATCTCACAGGCTTTTTGACAAGGGACCATCGCCCTACGAAAAAATGTCATCCCTGCAGCACTCTATAAGCCCTCTGTGGTTTGTGCCTCTCCCTGCACCTAATATAATTTGTTATTGTTGGTATTTTGTGTATTTTAAATTGTGCAAAAAAATAAGTGATCTAACTCTCAGTGGGACATATTTCCCTTAATGTCGAACTTTTCCAGTTGACAGTAACTGAGCTACATGTCCAACTGGTGCTAAGAGGGCGTGTGTGTTAAGTTGTTGGTAAAGTAGGCTGGTGAGGCCAAAATAAGGCACATGAACTTGTAAGATTAAGTCCCACTACAGTATAATATAGACTAACACTGTGGTATCATTAGTAGACATAATTTTCAGGCTGTAGTCTATCTTTATCAAAGCATTTTAACTGAGCAGTCATGTTAAACTTGGCTTAAAGCTGTTATAAGCTCTGAGAGTCTGAGCTTATTCTTCACTGCAGCAAAGCTGGTTACATGTTAAATGACAGAGCAGCAGGCTTGACAGACTAGTCACAGTCAACAGTGCTTCTAAAAGTAAATCATGAACAGTCCACATAGTGCTGGACCAGTGAGATCCACAAACTATGAGTAATATTACAATGCTGGTTTAACAGTAATCTCTTTTGCCTGCTTAAATTAAACACAGTTCACATGAGATTCAGTAATAAGCCTTCATTTTTAAAAACACACGCCCATAAAAAAAGTTCTTGATCTGTTGAGGCAGCCTGCATGTAAAAGTCTTCGGTGCTGGTGAGGCACTAGTGCATTTGTGTCCAGTGATCGAGGGATTCGTGACTCACAGCATCATGGAGTAAAAATCGTGCATACACACTAACACTTAACACTGCAGATAAAAACATATAAACATGATTCTTTAGTGACGATTATAAGAAATCAGTGCATTTAGTTGCAAATATCTTTATGACTTGTAAATTGTTTCTGTCCATCCAGGGCTCATGCTGCATGTGTGTTTCTGTGCAGCTGCATTGAGCTATAACAGAAACTTAACACCGGTGGTCCACGTCCTGCGTGGCGCTGTTTGATGAGGTCACACAGGAAATGCATCACTCTCAAGTCGTACTCACTGCTGCAGAATCCCCGCATGAGCAGGAAGTCCGCTTCTCCTGTGCCATCTTTCCTTCCAGCAGTGTTTGAACGTTGTAAAGCGGGATTAAATGTGTACAGCAGAGCCTTGTTGGCGAGCGCGGTCAGGCCGCTCTCCAGGTGCAGCAGGTACGTGATGCCTCGGCTGATGCTGGTGTGAGGGTCGGCCAGTCTGCTGACGAGAGAGCCGGAGTATGACGGACAGCGCAGCGTCCTCTGGTCCAGATCCAACAAGGCCAGATAACGACTGTAGCGAGTCAGAGAGTGCAGAATGCTGGCTGAAGAGCTGGAGGACGATCTGGTCAAAAAGAAAAGAGGATGTAACAGAGCAGTTTCTATTTGGTCCTAACAGTGTCTCAAAAGAACCCTGTGACCTCAGGACTATGCACAATTAGGAATTAAAGGAATAATACATTTAAACCATCAGTAACCATCAGTCGACTGTGTGTTACGGAGTACCTGTGTATTCCTATCAGTCTCCAGGTGAGCAGGTCTGTCAGTTGCAGCGGCGTGGTCAAACACAGCATCACAGCGTTTCCATCAGGACCAGGAGCAGGCAGGAAGAGACTCAGAGCGTCCACCAGTTTTTTGACAAAACTCTCATCTCCTCCGATGACGACCAGCGGCCGCCCACTCAGGAGACAAAACACGGCATGCTGGGAGAATGAGTTCTGTTTGAGGAACCTGAGGGCTCTGAGTCCAGCCTTCCGTCTCCTCTTCTGATCCCAGCGGGTGTTGCTATGGACGTTTTGAGTGGGAGAAGGTGGCTCCGAGGAGCCGGTGAAGCTGGTGCAGTCGGATGCCTCGTCGACGCTCAGCAGCCTGAGAGGAGCGCAGGGCGGAGGCCACCGATCAACCTCAGCCAGGGCAACAGCAGGGGCGAAGCTGACTTGGAGGTCAGGGACTGACAGCATTGTCTGATGGACTTCAGGCCACTGGGGCGTCGACTCCAGAGCTTCTTCAGCTGATAAAACAGTTTTATTACATGTTAAAGGATATAAAGAATCGTTCCTGTTATTCACAAAGTTATTACTGAAATTCTCATACAGCACTTAAAAGAAGTCCAATGGGGCAAGAAACATGAGCAGTTGACGGATCAGATTTGGAAATACTCGGAAAGAAAATCATGGCAAGTGGTAAAATCCATCAGTTTGCAAATGTTATAAATATTTTTCTCGTACACTCACTTTCTGTTTTACCTCCAAATGAAGTGGTTTAGATCATTTGAGTTGTTTATAACCTGACTGTCTGCTCATATTTCCTGCCCCATCAGACTTTGCCGTGATCAAACAACCGAATCGAGGCTGCTTCAAAAGGCGGGTCTCGCTCTGCTTCCAAGCGGACTCTGGTGCGGTTCGTTTGTGGTGTGAAAGCAAACGAACCAACCACAGGGTTTTATGATGCAGATATGTGATTTTAGAACGATTTCAGAAGCTAAACTACTATTAAACCCATCATCTGATTGCGAAATCTGGACTCCCTGGAGCAACAGGTGATGGCCTTCTTCCACAACACTGGCTGGTATGTGGACAAAAACAACACTAAGATATGCCATCCTCTCCCTTGTTAAAACAAAAGTGAAAAACCAGTCTTAATAATTCTCTTTGTGAACAGACAACACAAACACATACTGCTGAAGCAGGGGAGAGAACTAAGAGAAGTCAATGTGTGTATATCAACAAACACCTGACAGGAAAATGCGGACATCAGCAGACAGGCATGCTTCCTGAGGAAACAGAACAAAGTACAATCGAAATGCACATGACTGCAAGGTTTTCGTCAAACTGAAAGGATCAATGGAGGAAGCAAAAGTGCTGGTAATAAGGGAAACTGAAGAACTTGACAAGTATCAGTGGGCACCTCCTGGGAGAGCAGCACGCTAAGGTAACTGATACTTGAACTTAAACTCAGGTCAGTTCACAAAAAGCACATAGCGTGACAGCAGACACACTACTTGGTCAGGCTTCTCCCGACTCCTTTTGAACGTAAAATGTTAATTTATGTGACATATTGAAAATGTGTTGAATATGTTCACCATTATTTATTGGTAACTTTTGTTTTTTACGAATACATAGTATTTATTTTTTTAATGATCTTCTTACGGTATATTTAATTCAATTCAAAGTTACCTGTCAGTCTGTATAACTTCATGTTTACTCCTCTTGGTTTGTACGTAAAAAAAAATCGATGTGAACCGAAACTGAAGATTCTTGATCTGGACCAAATGAAGCGAACTACAGGTGCACACCCTGGAGGTTTGTGGTCGGGTCTGTGGCACAAATCTTTGTGTAATAAATAAAGAAGACAACTAGAGAGAGAAGTTCAAACCTGGGCTCCTTTCTCACCTTCACACAGCTGACAAGTCACAGCTTGCAGTGGGTGTGAATGTCAGATTGTCAGTTTCTGAAAGTTGCAGAAATGGTCAGACGCAGCCCCTCAATCTGAGTCTAAAGGTGTGAGGGGATGGGGTTTGAAAAGCCATGCAACAGTCCAAGAAGCACTTATGAAGAAGCATTTTGGTAACTTAAGATGGCTACATTTAAAAACATCTTTTGCTCTCCAGTTTGGTCGTCTGCTCGTTTTACACGCTTCAAAAATTATTGATAATGGTCGATGGAGAAGAATGTGTTTTTCATGAGTAAAGAGTTTTCAAAATGAGCATAATAAGTGTGGACATAGTTCTATATTGTATTTAAATTGTGTTTCAGACATGAATATTGTAGCAGATGTTTTACCTTGCAGTAGTTTGGATGTCTTCTCAGGACTGTTGTCTTCATTGACTTGATTGCTGCTCAAACATTCAGTGACCGGCTCCTCTTTGCTCATAGCCTCACCATTACCACTTATTTGCTTTAAAGTCTCTTCTCTGTCAACACAGCTGTCGTCCTCCTGAACAGGCTCTTTGTTTTCACCCTCACTTTCTAAACTAGTTGCAGTCAGTGTCTTCTCCTCCTTGAGGACATCATCAGATTTACACTCTGCCGGTGTCTCCTCACTCTTAAAGCCGTTACTCAGAGGCTGGTGCTCTGCTTCTTCCTCTGTGATGGCAGTGAGGTCGTCAGGGATGATGGACTCTGTGGTACTCAGTACCTCAATGCTGTCCTCACTGTTGGCTCGTCTGGCGTACGCTTGCACACGCCTGATGTTTGAATCTAAAGGGGGTCTCCTGTAGGAGGTGTCCGTCATCCCAACTGGTGTTTCTGTTGAAGAGAGTGCACTGTGTCATCTGAACCAGATGTGATCTGTGGATTGCTTTTTCATAACAATAAGTTAATCATTTAATCTATAAAATGTTATAACAGAAAGACTCCCATCAAAACTTTGCAGAGCCCAAGGAGACATCTTCAAATGGTTTGTTTCGTCCGATCAACAGAACAAAAGCAAGATTAAATCTATAAAAAAAAGGCAGAATATCAGCAAATTTGCTAAGCTGGAATCAGCGAATGTTCAGCTTGATGTGTTTGCTCCATAAATACAACAAATCCAAAGCCTAAATGGAACCAAGCTACACTGCAAACTCCCTTGTTAACTATTTGCCCTCATGAACACTGTGATCATTTGCTACTGGTTTATCGGAGGTTCCCAGCAACAGTTTAAAGAAAATTGGGGATCCAGTCTTTGTCAATTACACCCCAAATCTAGGGAAAATACTACCTATAAATATCAGGGAAGCAAGCTCGCTAAATAACTTTAACAGAAAGCCAAAGACGTATCTCTTCACTTTAGACTTTAACTCAACCCAACTCAAATTTATTAATAAAGCACATTTAAAAATAACTCACATTGACCAAAGTGCTGTACTTAAATCTTTCTATTAATGCCTAACTGTCACCTGTGTTTACAGCAGCCAGAGGATGGATAAAAGAAAAGACTGCGGGTTTGGACTGCAGTTAGTTAATTTCACTAATTGTTTGTCTGTAAAATGTGTGGAAAAAGTCATAATTTCCCAGAGCCTGGGGTAGAATCTATAAATCACCACCATCAGCCCAGTAAAAAAAAAAAAAAAAAAAATTAAATAAAAAACTCATTGTTTTTTACCTCTGCTGTCAGATCCAGCGACAACATGCTGCGTCCGATAAGACTTCTCAGTCCCGAGCACCTCGATACTGTCACTGCTGCTCACACTTCCTGTCATCTCCATGGCAACACTGGGGTCAGGGGTCACTGTCCCAGCCTCTTCTGCCTCCAGTTTGATGGGGATCTCCTCCACACAGGAGCAGAATGACTCCAGGCTCAGTGGCTCTGACTGAAACATCTCGACGCGGCCTTTACTCCCTGTCGCCCTCGGCAGCTCTGCCTCAGCGCTCTCTCGCTCCTCCTCATCTCCATCCTCGGGGCTCCACAGCTCAAACAGGAAGTTGATGAATGTGAGTTTTCTAGACAACGACCGTGTGACACGAGCAGTTTGCAGCACACTCCTGTCGCCACGTAGGCGCCGCTCTGTGTCAGCAAGCTGCTCCTTCATCAGCGACAGGAAGTAAGTGTTGCAAAGCTCCTGCAGAGGCTTCAGATGGTGCTCAGACCTGCAGGAGGTGGATGTGGAGGTGGAGACAGAGAGACAGGGCTCAGGAGGCAGTAACGCTGTTGGGTCAGTGAGGGAGTCGGCTGGATCATAAGGGAGGAAGTCTGGCTGTTTCAGCTTCCTGTTTGGGTAGGAAGTGACCTGGCGTAGGAGATCTCTATGATTCAGGATTGAACGCTCAACAGCTTCAAGCTCATCTGCTGTTTCCCCGTCCTCTGTGAACCCATTTGCCGTCCTCTGAAGTTCTGTCTCCTGTTGCAGAGTCAACCGAGTGTACCTGAAACAGTCACAGAGAATTTATTTAGTCAACAGACTGTGAGAGCAACTTAACATCAGGCTAAAATGTTTCACTGCCCTCTCTGCTACACCTGTACCCACACCCAACTCTGATGTCACAGCACAGTGGAGTACACCTGCACATCACTACAGCAATATGTGAATTTTTACCACCCTAGGTCAGACAAGATTTCCAAGAGGCGTGAAGTTTAATCCAAACCTTCCACACACATGTAGCCACAAGGGTTTGACTTTTCATTGTCACCTGCCCACATCGACAAAGGTGCAAACTGCACAGAGTCTTTAATTTTGGATGTCTGCATGGACTTTATGTGCCATATACACATGTGGGGTCACATCCTGATACTTAACAGTCAGTTTAGTGAAAATAGAGCTACACTGAATTGCATGACGAATCTGGAAAAGTACTGGAAATAAACAAGTTGCCCTTGCTGCAGTGGCATCTCCCAACAACATGTGCACATTTGAATGCCAGCTGTCCTATGAAGTGAACAATTTTATCCTTTTGCCAGAATAAATTAACTCAACCAACTAACTGTGGTGTCACTGTGAAAAATAATATTAGTTGCTCTAATGAGGGCAGAGACAGCAAAGACAGTGACAATGTTGTCCAGTGTTTCAGTTTAATGAGTGAGTAATGCGTTACGGTTGCTTGTAGTGACGACAGCTCTTGAAAACCTGAAGAGAACATGTAGCTGTCCTCATATAAGCCTGCAATTTTACCTAAAATCAATTTTAAATACATACTCATATGTGTTAATTATCTACGCCAACCATTTACATAAGCTACTAAAAGTAACCATGGACACATTAGGCTGAAAGTCACGAGTTACTACAGCCATTAAATCAAACAGTTTTAACATTTATTTTGCAGACAGTTAATTATGTCTGCATTTTATGCCAAAGTTTGTCATCAATTAACTAAGATAACTTAGATAACTAAATCTCCAACCTATGCTGCTGTCACTTTCAGCAGGCAGCAGCAGCAGCAGACACTGCAGAAATGGCAGCGCCACAAGTTAGTGGATCACACAGAGTAGTTGCTGGATTGGTGAATATAATGGAATTTATTTTATTGAGATCAGTGCTGAAAAAATTAGCCAGTTATTCAATCACTGGACTGATAGAAAATTTGTCAACATCTATTTTGATATCAACTGATCTTTTAAATCACGTATCAAGTTAAACTGCCAAATACTCTTTGGTTTCAGCTTCTTATATACAAAGATGGGAAGCTGGCTGCTTTTGTCTGGTTTATATTGGTTTAATTCAATTTAATATCTTTGAAATGGACAACTTTGTGACATTATCTAGCCCAAACAAACAGGAATCTGAAAAAGATGCCACACGCTTCTCACTGGCTGAGCTGAAGTAACACATCTATGTGGCTGGGCATTGCTTGGAAAATGAGTATACCAGCACCAATACAAGTACTCTTAAAGTGATACCAACACCAATAGAGTACTTCATTTGATGCCCATAATGTGAATGGAGTGGTGTGTTGTATAGCCATACTTTGAAACGTTTTGGTGGCATCTCAGTGTGCTGAACTTGTTTATCAAAAAAGTGCCATGAAAAGATCCAGTCTAAGCCCTGAATGTCCTCAATTCCTAGAAACGCCCCTACACACACCTGTCCTGTGCCGGACCGCTGCGACTGGACCCTGGCGTCCTGTCATTTTTAAAAAGTGGCACCTGGGATAAGCAAGTTGAGTTTTCCTGCTGTATGGGTTGTAGCTGCTGCCACGAATGTGTGAGCTCCACACCAGGGATAGTTGTGAGGGTCCAGCCACCTGTACAGACAACTGACAGGGCTAAGTGCTAGCAACACATGGCTTACGTTACCTAACGGTTATTAAACTGGTTTAAAGACAGACTTTAGTTTTTTCAGTGTAGGTGTGAGTTTGTTTGGGTCAGTTAATCGATGTTAGCCACTGTTGTGTTAGCTTGTGCTAACTGTGCAGATGTCAAACTGACTATTCACTGGGGGAGAGCGGCTCTGGAGATGACAGCAACAGACAGTTTGCTGATCTGGTGGGGAGTTGGGAAGGTGCAGGATCAGACCCCCGGTGTAAAAAAGACTGCAGGTATCATTTGACACAAGACCTTTTGATACCACTTGGTACGTGTTTATTTCTGTCGATACCATAGAGGTATTGTGTTCGATACCAGGCCATATCTGTGTAGCTATGATGGTCTGTGCAACATTAATTTCATCTCATATCTGCAAGGGTCCACCCAAAACATACAGTATGGCTGCATGGACCCTAAAGCACCGACTCTCTGCACATGCAAACTAAAGTCCCGCATACCCAGAGGAGTTTCACTTTAAGTAGCTGATTTGACTTGTGCTCAGAGCTGTGTGGGTATGTACAAACTACACTTGACTGACACAACTGTCGCTCACCTGTTAGCTTTGGTGCATCTGTTAGGGTGGGACAAATGACACATTTATCATTCTAATTGGTACATGGAGTCCAGTGACCTTACATATTCCCAAAACAGCACAGGTGTTTTCATTTGACCTGGCTAATTAGACGTCTGCTAAGGGTACAGTCACATTATGTTTCAGTCCTACTGTGTACGAGAGCTGCATTTTATAGTCTGGTAGTGTGTTAATGCAACAACAAAAAATCAATAATGATACATGGGCTTAGGATAGTTTTTTAAAGATAAATGATTTCTGTACTGCAATTTCTTGTTTCTTACTGAAAACTTATTGGCTGATATGGATCTGGATCTGTAATAAGCTACTATCAGCCAAGTAGCCAGTGGTGGATGCCGATGTACATGTATATTGTTATTTCATCAAAGTAGATCTTGATCTTACTCAAGCTCCTGTAATTTCCTCTGCAGCTCCATGGAAAACGCTTGTCTGTTTCCTGTCTTGAGGCTGTCGGCGGCCTGAGAGAAGCTTGTCATCAGCTCAGAGAAGTTCTCCATCAGCTTCTTCTGGTCTGAACACACGTATGCCATGCAGAAAGGACGCACCATGCCCCGAGCCTCCAGGTCATACAGGGTCATGTGGTGAACATATGCGAAAGCGTCTTGGGCTGAATCTCCCAGAACCACTTTGGAGTCCTCGCTGAAGTTGAGGCGGGGGCCGGGGGATGAAGGAGGGGCATGGCAGGGGCCGGACGCCTGGTAGTCCACAGACATGATGCGGACAGAGAAGTGGTTGAGGTCGAATGATCCGATGACTCTGGGATCATCTGGTATCGTCAGCACAGGTTTGGGTCCCACCTGGAAACACACAGCAAAGGTTTGTAGAGACACAATATGATATAAACATTCACCCATAATGACTATTTCTGTCTTCACTGAAATCTGCACACTGAGACACAGTAAAAGGTCTGAATTAGGTCTGAAAGGATTAGTTGTTTTACACAAAATTAATCACCAACTATTTTAATAATCGATTGTCATTTTTTTTAACACCTAAACACCTAAATGTTCTCTTTTTGATGTTTTGAGGTGTTGATTGGACAAAACAAGACTTTGAAAACTTCACCTCGGGTTTTGAGATATGATAGACTTACTGTCTGACATCTGAAGACATCACATTGGGCTCTGGGAACTTGTAATGTTGTAATTTTCTAAAATTCTTTATAATCTAAAACGACTGATTAATCAAAAATATACAGCAGACAAGTCTACACCAGGGGTCAGCAACCTTTAGTATCAAAAGAGCCTTTTTTGTCCAAAGATAATCCAAAAAAATCTGCCTGGAGCTGCAAAACATATTTGAGCCTGATGGTCACACTGTGTATTGAGTCTAAATTAGCCTATCAACATAAAAAATAGGTCTAAATTAGCATTCAAAAATATTTTTCATCACAAGATGGCTCCTCTGCAGGGGGCTATATATGGTTATTTGGTATTTTAAATTGCAGTGTTAGCAGTAAAAGCAAACAAATCTGTCCACCCACTATTAAATTCTGTATTTTACCCTGAGACTTTTACTTTGATGGATTTGAATCCATTGCTAGACTAGCTAGGGAAGCTCAAGACCAGCCACCGCTGTTGAGGTTTGGGAAATTTTAGAGGAAAAGGTGCCAGGTCATAGACATACAACGCACATTTTAGTTGATGAAATGTTGAAACTTATAGTTTAGTTTAGTTACTTTATTGTCTCCCTTGGGAGAAATTTGTCTTGGACACAAGAGATGTTTACATATAACACAACAGAAAAGCACATATCAACATAGAAACATAAGAACCAGCACCAGATGTCCACAATCCTTCCATCTCGCAACCCCGCAAAGAGCCACTGGAGAGGGGCTAAAGAGCCGCATATGGCTCCAGAGCCGCAGGTTGCCTACCTCTGTTCTACACAATGAAAATAAACACCTGTGAGTTTTGTGTCTGTACATTTTTTAACAATCAATATACAGGATATACTAGACTTACACTAACTATTTACAGGACACTACCAGGCAGTGTTGTATATTCAGAGTTACACTTTGGTCCTTATTCTTAGTTCAGTTGTGTGGTTCATGTGTGACGTGGCCTTAGTTAGTGTGTCTGTGTGTGATGGCTGCTCATCTTGTGAAGAATATTAATGCAATTTGTTCTCTCATCTTTCTTGCAAAGAGAGATGTTTATCTCACTGTGACTTCCTAAATAACGTCACACTCGCCCCTCTAAGTTGTGAAACCGTTACCACAGCAAACGCTGAGCTAATATTGTGGAGAAAATGCAGCAACATAACCACACGTCTAACAAAACTAAAGGATATAAGTTAATAAACTTGTATAAAAAGATTAAATATTTCAAACTTCCTTTTATTTATGAACTTTGGTGCTTTGTTGAATTTAAAAAAGCAGATGTAAGTCACATATGTGAATGTTATTATTATTGAATCCTAGAGAGTTACACTACAGATCTATGACACTGCCACCTTAGTCTATTGTTCTACATAGCCTTATCTATTATTATGTAATTTTCTATAATGACTCTTATCATTCTACACCTTAATATCCCCAAACTATTATTGTATACTTCGCTCTGCACATGAAAATGAGGAATCTCTTTGCACATTTACAAAATGAATGCACATAAAGCACATATATAAACACTGGCCTCAGCTACTGTACTGTATATAGCTTTCTTTTATGGATTTACAGTATTTTTCCTACTTAATGTTTATTGTCCTCCACTTACTGGATCTGTAAGTGGCTTCAATCTGTTTTTATCTGAGGAAAACTGCAGGGCAGCTTTGGACAGGTGCCTCTTGTAAAAGAGATTTTCAATCTCAATACTTCCTGGTTAAACAAAGGTTAAATAAAAATCCTTACTCCATACTTTCGGTATCTTCGTCTGGTCTGTTTTATGTGCTGCTGTAACACATTTTATTTCCCCAGTAGAGCAATAAAGTTTTATTTCCACAGTTGTTCCTCCATGATAACTCCTACACCACACACTCTTGGTTCCCTCCAACATTACACCTGCATCACAGCAGGTACAGTATCTTTAATCATAAATAAAAAACACAAACCTGCTCTGAGAATTCAGCCACCAGTATGAAGTCTCTGTGAAACTGGGCGGAGGTGGTCCAGGGGTTGGGTGGAGGTAAAGGGGGGACAGAGAGCTCCTCAGGTAGACCCTCATGGTCCTCCTCTGCTTCCCCAAACTCCTCAGTGGCGGTGAAGGCCAGCAGGTCCGGTGACCCGATCATCTTCAGCCCACGGAGGATCTATGAGGAACCTGAAGATCACACATAGCTCGGCCCCGGCCTCCAGTCGGTGAGTCAGCTGTTCGGCCAAAACAACAACCGGGGACTTTAAGTACTTGTTGCGCAGTTGAGTACAACCATGAAACGAAAGCTGTACTAAATTAAAACTTCTCTCATGGCCCTCTCCGCTTCTCAACAGTCCCGTAAACAACTGTCAGGAACAGACTTCAGAGAAAACTTAACGGAGAAGCGAAACTTGCCTACGGGTAGTCACAAGGTTATGTTAGCTGACCTTTGTCCCGGGATTTATGTTCCTCTTTTTGTCGTAATTAGTTAACAAACATTCAGCCTAAAACTACTGGTGCCTCGGTGTCACATATTTGACCGGCAAACTGGATCTTCTGCTCCCATATTTAGCCATGTGACAGACGCCGGGCCGGGGACGCGCTCCTGCTGAGAGAGCGGCGCTTCATGAAGAACCAGACTGGAGGTCTCAAGTCTCACATACTAACGGACACTTCCGGTCAGCTCTTTCAAAATATTTTTTTTTTTTTTAACTTCCGCTAAAATACACAGTTAGGCCTACACTCAGCGAATCTAATGCAGTCATAAACAGTCCACTATTATTGGACTGAATTGTTAAATAATTATTGAATTATTACTTATTAAATGCTACAGAACAAAACTACTAAAGTAAAAGTCGCGCATAGTATTTTTTTTCATCTGATTTGTTTTGTGTGCGTTGTTTTTGTTTTGTGGTTTCCTTCTTTGTGTTTTGTTGTATTTTAGGTAGCCTTGTGGAACATCTTGGTCAAGGGACTACAGATGAAAAATAGCCTTTTAGCTAATTCTGGCATTTGTATACAATATACATTTATTAATTTGCACTGTCCCTTCTTAAATAAACTAAAACAGGGTATTTTCAGAAACACAACAGCTAAACTAACCATTTAAGAGAATTATGAAACAAAAATTGTAGATCAGAGCTCCTAACCCTAACCCAACCCACACAGGAAAAGTGCACACACTATGACTTTTTACGAATTGTTAAATGGCATGCAATCACTTTATAAAACTACAACAGTGGACAGTGATATAGCTTATATAACACTCACAATTTTATACTTTTTAACACATTTTAAAGAAATAAAAGAGAGAGACAGCCTATGGCGTTTGACACTGACATTAATTACCTACACACAGCAGTTGAGTAACAGCTTCTGCTGGGGTACAGCCATGCCACTTGCACAAACTGCACACAGAACTGCAGTTCACTGTTATATTAGAACCAGCAGTATTAATGATTGCTATTTGCTTAATCTATTCATGATTATGTTTATATATGCTAATGATTATTTCACACAGTGGTGCATGGCTGCTTTTTGTTGAATTGCAATTTTTTTTTTAGATTTTCTATCAATATATTATGAGGGGAGGCATATGATGTGGAGATGTGCCCTTCTAGTATATTATAATTACTGTTTAGAAATGTACTCATTATGCAGAATGGCCCATTTCAGAATAATATTTCTCATGCCTGTGGATATTCTCATTCATCCAGGTCATAGTTATCTCAAGGCAATTGAATCGAATGCAACTGGACTTGGTTTTGTCTTAGAAGACGTTTCACTTCTTATCCAAGGCCAATGATGTCACTGGTTCGTTAGTGCTCCAATGGTGTGTCGACGACAGTCGTTGAAACTCCTGCTGCAACGGTTGTCACTGGAGTCCAGTGACATCATTGGCCTTGTGAAGACCTCCCCAGAGGTTAAATACCTGGGTGCTTCCACACCAGTTTGTCAGACTAGTTCCAGCCTAGTCAGACAAGCATGAACTGATGAAGCCTCTTGGATAAGAGGTGAAACGTCTTCTAAGACAAAACCAAGTCCAGTTGCGGTCGATTCAATTGCCTTGAGATAATATTTACCATGTTATCAGATTGTTATGATTAATGCAGGGGTGTCAAACTCATTTTAGTTCCTAGGCTACAGCCCAGTTTGGGCCGGACCAGTAAAACCATTGCATAATAACCTATAAATAACAACAACACTATACACATTTCCCTTTCTTCTACCAAAAACATTAATCCATTTACAAAACAGATGATGAACAGCCTGAGATGTCTTTGAAAAATAAGTGCAATTTCAACAATATATCTCAGTTTTCCCCCACATTTAGTCAATGTACTAATCACTGTCATTACATGTGCATTTTCCCCACACATTTCACCAGATCACTACACCACACTAAAGTGGAAGCTATTGAGCAGGCAGGTTATCCCCTCCTTTACAAACCATTTGCAAGTCAAGAGTTTTGACTCCAAAATGTTCTGGAGTAGAAGTAAATAATACTGAAGTCCAAATAGGCTATATAAAATTTTTACTTAAGTACACTACTTCAGTGAATGCCACCACTGGTTATGTTAAGTTGTAGTTGAAACTGTTGAAAAGAGGTGTTAGTTCAACTGTCTGATCATACACGGAGTATGTGGTGCTATTTAACTGTACTGCTTTAAACTGACTTTTTTTTTTTGTCTATCTCATTCATATCAATAAGGTTATTGGTGGGTACTACTGGCTGGAATGGAAAATAATATTCATCATTATATTTCTGTTTGTTTATCATCACCTGAAAATAAGAATTGTGTTTTTGTGATCTTAAAATGAGCCCTTCATATGTACATATGGAGCGGGTCGTCTTCCACGGAGCATGCCAGGTATCTAAGGTAGCCCAGAAGAGAAGAACCAAAAGTGACTCTGGAGAGGGACTTTCACATTTTCATATTTCTTGAAGGCTTCAGTAGGTTTTACTAAACCTTGGGAATGGAGGCCTGAGCAGAGGGGTATTCAGTTGGTTGTAATCTGGACTTTCACCAGTAGATGCCACTGAATCCTACATACTGCATCTTTAAACTGAGCCCGTATCACATGTTGGTAGTCATCCAGTTCTGTTGTTTTCAGCTGCTGGTAATGGATCAGTGAGCTCTAATACCTGACTGACAGTCACATGACATGATTTCAGCATTTTGATTTGCATGACACCTGTGGAAGGCATTAACAATGTTGCACGACTCTTTGATTAATGGCAGGGGGCGCTACACACTGGGGAAAAAAGGTGTATGTCAAAGTTTCCCATGCAACACTGGGCCAAGACTCTCTTTAACACATGCTTTAAGTTAGACAAAAAATTCAGGGCAAGTGAGAACGAATCTAAACAAATGCTTTAATTTTTATTTGCAGTTTCACTTCTCATCACAGAAATTCAATCGTCTTTCACTCAGCAAGAAAAAACACAACTGAAGAAATGGCCACAACATTCATTCGGTATTTAAAAGCAACTGCATAAAATTATTAGGCAACTTTAATCATAATGTTGAGGGTTAGTTTACCCAAACAAGATTGGCAACATAACGAACACTAAATAAGACAAACAAAATCAAGCACACCTTCATCTCCAGTATAATAAAATATACACTCTGTGTTTAATAAGTCCAGCTGAGACAGACTGAATGGTTTCATTAGTGCATCAAAGCCTGTTGGTTTTCAGCAAGTCATCATTTTTCTGCATAGCTAGAATATATTAAAGAAGATTTAGGAAAATAATGCAGAGCACACACTACCAATAAGAGGCTAGAAAGAATGAATCAACCGTCCTCTGCCGTTATTAGATATACTGAACTGTATGTGGCCGTGCAGGATGTTCATGACTCCCTGTGAAGAATGATGATCACACAAACTCAAATGCAGACTTGGATGTGGTGTTAGAGTCAGGAACCTCCTGAAGCAGTGTTTCAAACATCTTAATGAACACTTCCTCAGCTCCTTTTCTCATCAGGTCTCTTTTCCTCGGGGCGATTTGTTTAGCGTGATTATCACTTTCATATCTGTAGTCTTCGCGTAGCGTCTCCTCCTCCAGTGTAGACAGTCCATGGTGCCGGCCATTTGTCATCTTAACTCTACCCTGTTCCCTTGCATCAAAGCAGGACGGAGGAACTAAACAAGAGTAGGCAGTGGGAAGAATACAACACCTCTGCCTTGAACCAAACATCTTGGACTATAAAGATTACTCCTTCAATCCGCTTGTGTGTGTGTGGTATGAGAGCTTGAGAGATGTGTGTGCAGACAGTTATATGAGCAGTATTTCAGGCTCTGACACAGCGCAGTACAGCATGAAGCCCATCTGGTCCACCTGGTCCTCTGACAAGCCGCTCAGCAGATTGACAGCTGGCTTGAAGTAGCTGTGTAAAGCCCCTTGTTCGAGGTAGCCAATCAGCTCTGTGATACACTGCTGGAATCTCACATCCAGGCTCATTTCGGACCAGTCGCTCTCACTGTCACTGAGGTGCAGGATGAGATTGGCCAATGGAGCTGCTTCGAGCGGCCGCAGGGCGGGGTTCAGTCTGCACACCGCCTTGAGGATTTTAAGTGTGTGTCTGCGGTGTCCGTCGTCAGCAGTGTCGAGCTGAGCCAGGCGCTGCATCTCCCACGGGTAGAGGGACAGGTGCCAGGCGTTGACCCAAGGAGAGGTGAGCTCCGGCTGGGCGGTCAGAACCACATCCTCCTCCCTCAGCAGAGGCAGCATGGTGATAAACAAGGACTGATCATTGCTCGGTGCCCCGATTACATTTCCAGGCCTAAAAAAATAACAACAGGAGAAAAATCCATGAGAGAGAGAAAGCACGTCAAGTTCAGCACGCGCAAACATCACACAGAATGTTTAACCTGTATTAAATCACATTTGTTTATAGCTAATAATACAAGCCATTCAGCTTTACAGAGAACCATGTTTTTCTTTTAGCATCCTGTTTCCTGCAGGGATTTGAAGGTTTTTTCTTTAATTGCCTTTTTAGTACTTTCATACACAAGACTGTAAGAACGCTGTTACACATCAGGAACACAAATTATCACCAGTTCAATAGATAGAACAGGTGAATCAACAGCGGCTTACCACTGAAAGTTTTATGATTATTTGGAAACTGATGTCAACACATTACATTAGCTAACTGCTGCATCAACAGCTATTAAATAAATATGTCATCACTGGCTTCTGAGCTTTAAATTGTAACTTCTAATAGTGCATGAAACCCATTAAAACTGAGCAATTCATTTGTAATTGAATCTCAACTCTGTTCTTTATTGTTGTTTTCAGACACACACCGAATCTCCAGTCTCAGGTCTGGTCCTCCCAGTACAGGTCTGACGAGACAGTCCAGGGTGCTGCTGATGGACGGCCAGTTTATTGTTTCCATAACAGCTTTACTAAACATGTTCACAACAGCTTCTGCAGACAGGTAACCACCCACCAGGTACCTGCAAGACACAACAAGAGACTGTTTTAGTGGATGGGCCAGCCTTCCTACAGAATGTTTCCCTGCAAACCTTTAGCTGTGATTAAGTGAGTCTATTACGGCTGCTTCAATGTAAGATACAAAGGCTGATGTAAAAGGTGTAGCATCACCCTTTAAGCTTAAATTGCTGAATTCTGTTGCTGGATGATGATTTAACTACATCAGTGAGCTGTCTATGGTTTCATCACTTTCACTTTTTATAATTACACATATTCTGATTCAATATTAATATAGAAAAAATGATTCAGGCTTTAAAGGACCTCGTCTGTGAATGTCTGAAATGTAAATTACAACATAAATTACTAAAAATGCCAAACATTCTCTAAATCCAGCCTCTAAAATGAGACAGCTGGTTGCTTTTCTTTGTCACATCATTGTAGAGTGAAAATTTGGGGGGGTTTGCACTACAAGTTAAAAGAAACAAGACGTGGGAAGATTCCATCTTTGGTTCTGCAAAGTTGTCATGGGCACTTTTTGACTATTTTATGACATTTCATAGACTGAACTATTAGAAAAAAGATAATCAGCAGAACAATCAATTATGAAAAAAAACCCATGAGTTTTGGTTATTTACTGATTTACATGGAAGAAATGTTGGCATATTCATTTTTCCTAACAATCACATCTGCATAATTTGTAGCAAAAACATATTTGTAACTAATAAGCAGCTGTGTTTTTCTTACAGACTTAGAATATGTAGCCCCTTTCCCACTGCACACAAAAAAACAAAACACTAACATCTGGCTTTTTTATGAAATGGGAACAGTTACAATTGGCATTCGCACCCGGGTCAAATGACTCTGCAGTAGTCACAGGTATTTATCAGCTCCAGCTCCAATCCGCTTCCATCTGCAGTGATGGAGATACAGCACCTGGGTGGACATGTTAATTTTAGCCCTATGTCGGCGCAACGCAGTGACAGGCCACGAAAATACCATTCGTCTCCACCCAAGCAGCACTCGAACATTGTACAAAGGTAATTGCCACCGAGTTTGAAAGAGAGACCTGATTAAGTAGGAGATATAAAAACCACTGTAACATTTTTACTGCGCTCCATGCTTTTTTCTGCTGCTTACTAACCTGTTTTCAGACCAGTCAGTGATGTTGAACGTGACACATCAGTGAAAAAACACACACATAGCAAGGCATACTCATTTGCTGCAGAGCTGTGTGCACAACTCTGGTCTACTGGCAATGGGAAAGCAGTCAATCAACTATTTCTAGTAGGTTTTCCTGTGTTTAAAAATGATGAAGGGGACTTGTGGAGGGGAGAACAGATCAGTCGACAAGTTTGGGATTGGATCAATCAGAGCTGATCAGATCGATAGTTTAGAGGAGCAGCTGCTGCAAAGGCAAGTAAAAGCAAACTTTTAGAGCCAGCACTGGTCTGTGAGGTGCGCGGTTTCCATGGGAACTCAGCCGGTTTCATTTGAAGTGGGTTGGAAAAACTATGGACAACACTAAAATGAGAACACTGTTGTTCTAATAAATAGACCCATATTATTTTTATATGAACTAACGAACTTTTAACTTTCATTTTCTCTGCAGCAGGCGTTTTAATGTGCCCAGAGTATGTTGGGTTCATAACCACGATTCATATATTCCAGATGCGCTCCAAATGAACAGTCCAGCTCCTTAGAAAAAAAAAAAGAAAAAAAAAAAGTGACAGCATATGCTGAATGAAAATTAAATGAAAATTATTATTCCTAAATTTGTGTGATCACCTGTCCCAGTAGCTGCGTCCTCTGGGAAAATACTCCAGATTGACCCGTCTGACCATCCAGTGCAGCGGGTGTGTGAGCAGTGTCTCCTCTCCTGGGATGAGACGCCACAGAGAGGCTTCCAGCTGTAGAGGCACCAGCAGACATGCATGGTCCGCACTGACCACCTGAACACAGAAATAAACCCAGGTGGCATTCATCTAACTTGGTGTACACTGTCACTAAAGGGAAATAAAAGTTATGTAAAAGTGTATTATCAGCTAAAAAAAAAAAAACATAATGTGTGCGTACCTGCAGGTCATCCAGCAGAGAGCCTCCAAGGCTCATTTCTCCCAGGGGCATGTCAGGGAGACGGCTGCGCAGAAAGCCCTGGATCTCAGTGCAGATGTCCAGAGCTAGCGACTGAGCCCTCTGGACCTCATGTGAAGCGAGTGCTGCCCTTGTGTGATAGTACTGCTGCAATCGCTCCTGAACACATTTCATACAGTTCTCCAGTGATTCAGAGCTCAGGCACACAGCTACTCTACTATGTCCATGTATGTGCATCCTTCACAGAGGCACAAATACTGTGTTGCTGAGATAACAGCTCTAAACATGCAGTTAACAAAAGAGTTTTTACACTTCCACGGGGAGTACTTGCAGCTGTCTCTTGAGTAATATAATATTCAAAGTCATTCTGTGCCTCTAAGCAGACTAAGGAACTCTGACAGGATGATGCTCTGCCAGTTAAGTTGCTGCGAGGAGGAAAACTATTTTGTTACTGCTGTTAAAGGAGCATTTAAAGGTGAACAATCAATCAGCAAGTGTGGGTACTGCATTAAGTTTTATGGTGCATTAAAAGCCCTACCCATGGTGCAACATGAGTGGACCTAAGAAGCATCAGAAACAATAGTAGCTGCCATAAAAATATTGTGGTACCTTCACAGAAACAAGTCGTTTAAATTACAAGTTTTGGCAAAGAAAAGTCTAATTTAAGGTTTTCTTTTTAGGCGTACACTCCCAGTATTCATTGTGAAAGCACCGTTCCAGAGATGCAGAATAGAAAATTAAGATGTGTAACTATTCATAAAAGATACGATTTGCCTAAGCTTTCTTTAAAGGCAAAAACCATTGTTTTAAATCCCCTCATGTCCAGTCATGCGTTCGCGGCCGCTCTACTAAAATTTACTGAACAAATTGTTTCATGTCGCTCACACAGAACAATCCACAACACTTCTGCTTATGTGGATGTTCTGCACACTGACTCAAAGCTGTTTTCATGCTTGTTTGACTTCTTCTATACAGCCAGTGCACAAGCGCACACAGTATTTTGATTATGCAGGGCTCTCGGGGCTCTGTGCAGCCTAACCAGTGCATAACAATGCGTATCCCCTAAGCACTGCGCTTTACAAAACATGTTACACACGCATAAATGAATGAGCCAACACTGAGCAGAGCTCTTACAGCAGCTGCTATGACTGAATGCATAATCTATGCCTTGAAGGGCTCAGAGGGGAAACGTCAGAGCGTACCTGCAAACTGAGAACGCACAGCTGGAGTCTCTTGGACTTGGATTCAGGTTTGGACTCCAGAGAGGACGTCTGAGGTTGTTGGCACAAGTCAGCTGGTTGAGAAAGAAGTTAAAACAGTGGTCAAGTAATGATAAGACCGCCAGAGTGATGATTAAAATATATATATGATGATATACATCTCTATTTATCTGTGATATTTTTGTGTGTCATTTGCCTGAACACTTTTGGTGCTGACATATAGCACATACCTTTCTGCTGTTTGGCCGCCTTGGCAACATGTTTCATCACCACACCCTCTATGCCCTTCTTGATCAGTGTGGGGGAAGCAGAGACCAAACTCAACTCCTCCCAGCTCTCAGCCATCTTCTGCTCCACCTTCTCATCATCAGCTGCACGGCCTGCGCGCTCTATCAGCTTAACACAAAGACTCATTGTCACAGACTGCACTGCATGACTGATGATGCACTGCCCAGATACAGAGTGCATACGCTGCAATAAACCTTGGGCAAAAAATCTAGATTTAAGCGGCACAAAGATATCTTCAGCTTCAAGGAACAGGACCATCCTGAGGAGTTTCATGTTTTAGTCCATTAACTACAAATTACATATTTTGCATTACTGCTGACCATTTTCCAAATGTATTTTTGACTAATTTCCTGTCGTCCAGGCAGCAGCAGATTTACATTTAATACACTACTAAACAAAAAAAATCACAACATGTTGGACACACTCTAGGTACTGTATTATTGTGAGCATTTTACTGCTTTCATTTACTTTGTCCACTTAGCTGATTCCCAAGTCAGCTGCCTAACAGCAATCATTTTAACACTCAATATTCTCAAGACAGATTCAACCTGGAAAATTACGATTCTGACCATACTGCCGGATTGAATTACCAATCACAAAGCTTGAGAATGCAAGTGACCTATTTGTAGTCTTACAGGGTGCCTACTGGTATCAAACACTTAACTTTAACACTTTTTAGGACCCCGTCAAGATCATTTTTTAACCATATTTAAGACTGATTATTGGACAAATCATATTTTTCTTTGTCAACAACTGCAAGTAGGTATAAGAGTAGGTAGTATATATGTAGTGAGATTTATCTACATTTTGCCAACAGGTAAGCGCAACTATAAAGCAAAAAGACAGTATTAGGTTCCAGGGCTAAACAATTACAAGAAGCAAGTAAAATGCCACGTCGGACTAGTTAATGTAGCAACTCACTGGTGGTAAAAAAGAATTAAACACATTGTTGTTTCCAGAGCAGATGATGGTAGCTAAGTAATGTGTCATCTTGCTCTCTTCTCATCTCTACTGACAGTTGCACGTGTGCAGTACCGATCAAACACTTGTGAGAAAATGATGGCAGGTATAGACAAAGTTAATGAGCTGAAGTGCAAGTGAGCATTTCTGAAACAGCAGCTTAGTTGAGTTAGAAGAGAAACCTGGTGGAGAAACTCCAACTAGGTCTTGCACAGTTTCCTGGAAGGCTTTAGTCTTTGTTATTTGATCACCACTAATAAATAAAACAATTTGTATTGGAGCAAGTAAAACTTGACTTTGGGCAAATAGATTTCTGACTCTCTTGCCCGACCGCAAGTGGGTTAGAAAGTTGAACTCAGTGGTAGTTTTGATGATTTGTAACATCAGAAATATGGACGTTCACACAGAAGAGCTCGTCTCATTATGATGAAAATAAATTTAAAGATGAGTAAATGAAATAGATAAAAATGTTTGAGGCAATTAAGACCTCGAAAATTCAAAACAAAGATTAATATAAGACATTTAAGACCTAAAATTTAAAATGTAAGACATTTTAAGACTTTTTAAGGACCTGCAGACACCAAATTAACAATTTGCTGTTTTTGTATGATATTCTGCAACTTTCTGAATGTACTTTCCAGCATACAGGTAATAAAACAGCTATAAGATGAACTGCCAATCTATAAGTGCACATGATACTGTTTTGAATTCTAGCGTAGTACTTATGCATTAAATATTCATGGAGAATCCTGGGCTTTTCAGCTCTTTTCCACCCTAGGTCAGAATTTTTGCAGTAATGAATACCTCCTAATAGAGATGAATGAAGAGTGCATGAACGACGCACTGATGTGGTACTAACAATCTCAAAAACACTCACCCGTTTCACTGCCAGTGTAGCAATTCCAAGCATGGCAGCCCCGCCAACTCCCAGAACCAGCCGGGCATTAGACAGCAGGAAGTCAATCACCATGGCGATGCCATCCTCTCCTCGCCTCCTACTGCCCTGGAAGTTCATTGCTTCCTTTTTTGTTGTTAGCCTTGGGAAGGAAGAATGCATAAATTCAAGCAGGCAGAAAGGAAAATGAACTTGACTTGCAGTTGTTATTTATCTCTGGAAATCATGGGATGCAGCTGCACTTCCTCATGAAAGTTATTAAATCAGAATAAACCCATCAGATGGACTGACAGGATATGTTATGCTGTATTTTTATTCAAATAAAATAAAGCATAGATATCCAGCAAACTAATACTCAAATATGTACAAACAGGTAGAAATGGAAAAATGAGTAAAGAGACTTCACAAATGCACGGCACAAAGGGTCACTGCATGGTTTGATGTATGTGAAAACACTGCAGATTATACACACGTGAACACCTTTGATCATTAAAACACTAAATACAGGAGTGTTATTTGAAGAAATGATGTTCATCCCCTTGGAGAATCAGTACCAAGCAAAAGTAAAGCTGTTCTGGAGACATATGAAGACCAACACCTTACTTAAACACATTTTAAAAGACTTTTTCCTTAAATGTGTCAGAAATATCTCAAACGCAGATGGCTTCATGCTGACGAAGGGCTCACTGAATAGTTTAGATAAAGATATGAATAAAATGCTACTGCAGTCACCAGATCTCAACCGAGTTGAACACAGATGAAAGATTTTGTATCACTGTCTAAGACAATGCTCTCCACCATTGTCTCCATAAGAGCAAATGATATAATATAAACATTTATCTCTGAATCTATTTAGTGACATCTGTGTCTCTGATGCTATACGTCCTTTTGTTATGTCTGGCTATGTTTGTTTTTCTCTCCATCTGCTGTTGCAAAGGAGAACTTGATCATAATTTGTGGATCAATAAAAGGTTGTATATATTTATGAGATGCAGGTGAATGGTGTTCATCCTTCCAACAGAGTTCCACAGACTAAGCAAGGAGCATAGACGCTTTTCTGAAAACTTGTGGTGGGCTGACTCCATACTAAGACACTTCACATTGGTTTTTCCTTTGTCACCCATCTGTATGTGATCATGTTATAAATATACGCTCAGTTTGAACAAAACTTGAACATGCTCACTGTGCTTGTCATATTTATCTCCTGGCACCTGAGATCCAGAAATAGCAAGGGGACATAATCCTAAACCATTTCAACCAAGTGCACGTCCCCTTTCCTTGCCAAAGGTACAGGATCCCAAGAATGGAGACATGCTCTATTTATAGACCCAATACATGCCTGAGTCACACCGGCTGAGTCAAATATATAACAACCTCCCCTGTCAAGTTACAGTACAACAAATGTCTGCAGCTCTCTCAGTGCTGGGGCGACACGTTCAACATCAGACCAAACTTCACTTTTTTGGTTTAGTGTTAGTTACCTTACCATCAGGTCGAGCAAAGGACCCCTGATATTGACATGTTACACAACACTGATTACAGCTGCAAACATATGAAGCAACTGATAAAAGTATAGATCAGTGAGACAATAATGCTATTTCTCAATATGCTTTTAGTTGTCTCCGGCCAGTACTTCCATAACACAGTTTATTCTGCAATTTAAGCTTGAAATATATCTAATATAAAGTATTTCTGATATATTACCTGTGGCAGATTTATAGCAATTGCAGCATCACACAACACCAGGTTGTTATTGTAAGTGAGGGGACATGCAGCCTCTCTAGACCGGACTGTCGCAAAGAAAATGCATGAATAAAAATGCTTTCTTTGCACTATTATTATTTGTGTTTGTGAGATACTGTACTGACCAAAGGTGGCAGCACTGCAATGCAATAACGACAAGTTGTTACATGAGGACACTGCAGAATAAGAGCACTTTGACATCTCCAGCAAGGACCTTAAGCAAAAGATTTTTAAAACTTAATTTATAGTATGAATACATGTCATTCTGCTGGCTGGATTGCTGACAGCTTATCACATTGACTGCATCACCCCCTGCTGATTATTTATGCAATGCTGACGCACTTCGACACTGCCACTGTGTACATCACGTACTGCACGCCACATCTTTAAGGACTAATATCTCTCTGTACATTGTATTGTTTATTTTATTTTTATTTTTAATACTGTGAATTCCTAGGATGTATTTCTGCACCTTCCTATCAACTTCTACAATTTTAAATAGATATATGGGACATATTTTTAAGCATTGTCTTAAAAATACTTCTATTTTCTATTCAATAATTATGTTTTTTGTCTACATGCACCCAACACCACAACCAATTCCCTCTATGTGAAAACCTACTCTGTAAAAACAGTTCAATGTTATACTAATGACCCTTTTTCACCCCTGCTCCTCCTCCTCCTCCTCCTCCTCCTCTTCCTCCTCCAGTGTTTTGATACTCTACAAATGTAACGCCAGAGACTGGCAACGTGACAGAAACATAACACCATAAATGTCCATCTAGCTGACCAACACAACCAAGAGACACACTAATGCTGGGTATTTTAGCAGCATGAAAAGAAGCAGTAAACGGCTGCCAACTCCTGCTAGCAGCTAACGTCAGTTAGTCAAGCTAGCCAGCTAGTTAGTTAGCCACATTAGCAGTCAGCGAGAGTTACCCCTCCAACTTCTGTTAAATATACTTACCACTCAGCGCGGAGATAAATACAACAGTCCTATTCCACACCATGAGTGTTTTGATTAAATCCGTATTTCGATACTCTTTAACAACAAAGCGTAAAGTTATTTCGTATCGTTGACGGACGTGTTAGTAGGGTAAATATAGCTCAAACAACGAGCTAACAGCTGTTGGCTTCTTCTTCGTCCTGTTAATTCCGGTTGGTATTCAACGTTAAGGTGCAACAGCGCCCCCAGGAGAAGCCCCGAAACACCGACACCAACTTTAAATACAGTGCAAGCAGGAATGAAACGTAACTAAATACATTTCTTACTGAACGTTTCTTAGCCTAAGTACAAATTTGAGATCGTTGAGATAGCTGTGCATTCTTTTGTGCAACTCTCCCTCCTCATTGCCTCTCTGTGGGGCTGTGCATTGCACATATTCTCTATAATGTGAACTTATGCACGTCCCCTGATCACAAAACTGTCCAGGTCTCTCATTCTGAAACAGTTATAGTGTAGGTATTCGTTATAGTATTTTATTGTAATCTTTCTATTCTATATTATTCTATATTTCATATACCTCCATTTTTTTACTTTCACATTTACCTGTACTTATCCGTGTCATTGGGCAGCTGCAACAGCTGATAAAGGCTTATCTTATTTTACTTGAGTATTTCTATTTAAGGGCATTTATACCCGGACTCTGCTATGCATTTCAGTGGCAAATACTGTACTTTTACTTAAATACTTGTATTTAACAGTTACTTGTTTCTTCTCAGACCAAGATTTTACTTACAAAACATATGAGTTTCCTGGACCAGTGTGTAAAATACGGCACATTACTACAGATTAAACTACAGTACATGAAGCAGATAAAATCTGACAGACTGCAAAATTGAAATACCACTAACATATTTATATTTCTCATTAGAAATGAGTCAATAATATAACACTTACAGGGGCCATTCTACCTAATGAGTACTTTATTGGATGTAGGAATTGTAATCTTTTATTTTAATAGTGTGGTATTGCCATTTTTACTTATAGGTTAAAGATTTGAATACTTCTTCCATCACTGACATTTAGTAACTATTTTAGTGCTTTTGATAACATCACAACGTCATCAGCGGCAGACCAAAAGTTTGGACAAATTCCAGCAGCTGTCCCCAGATCAAGGATGAACTTTGGACCTCTTATCTCTGAAACTCTTTTCCAATCATGCTGCAGATTGTTGGGATTACCGATCTGTCAGCTCTACTCTTTCTGTTTTTTAAATCAAAACCCAAATTATTATGAAAGCCTCAGAGCTGAAGCCAAATCTACCTCTGCATTTGGCTACAAAGACTTGATCATATTCATTTGAAAAGTAAATGAACATAAATCTTTCTATTTTGTGAGATGATGTTTTGATTTTCTTAACTGTAAATATTTAAAAGCACATATATTTTACTTGTTTTCGTTATTGAATTATTAATAACTAAGTTTGTATAAGATACAAACTTATGTACCAATTCTAGGAATATTAGAGGAAAACATAAACTAAATTTTAAAGATCCAAACTTGCTTTCCCTTTTCTTCTCACATTGAGTGAAAATCACCACTTAATTGATAAGATTCTTGAAACTTAAAGTAATATTTATCAATAAAACAACTATTCCAAAGCTGGAAACTGTCTGATTTTAATTGGGACGACAGACCAACTGCTTTTTAACAGCACACCTCTCTGCTCAGTGTCCTACAAGTACAACAAAACATTGACTCTATTCAGTGAGTAACGACTGACGTTAGATTTTATTCAGTAAAGGGAGTCTGAGCTGAGGCCATTGGTTTGTAAAATCCACTCAGAATGGGCTCCTGTCTGTATATCACAAGTGAAGACCCTGAATGATTTACAGATGAAGGGGGCCCAAAGTGGACAGAAAACCTAGATCATGCCTGGGATAATACACAGTGTATTGTACTGGTTTCACATAGCTGGATACAGAACTTCCAGCCATGTCACTGGTTCCCAAATTCCAAAGTTGAACCAAAAAGTCTGTCTGTTAAAAGTGGAAATAGACACATTTTTGGCTTTAATTTTTCAGTCTAAAGTAAATTTTGATTGCACAATGTAATGGCTATAGAATAAAGACACCATCAGCATTTAGACTGGTTACTTATGAAGCTTGCTTTCACAATGCATTTCTGTCTGCTACCAGGTGTAATCTCCTGCGAAAATAGAGGTTCAATTTACAGCAAAAAGCAATAAGAAGACAGAGCTTTTGTTTCTCCTGGTATCTATTGGCAGCTAACCCAAGTTACCACAGAGTATCACTGTAATTTCTTTGCAGTTACTGTCCCCAGTGGTGGAAATGGGGAACAGTGGGACAGCCGAAGTCACTGACTACATTAACATGCACAAAGTGTTCTGCCTTTTGCCCTTGTTTCAACAATATCCAGTCTAAGCTTTTTACATGACTAATGAAAATGAATATTACACTACAATTTCTGTTTATATGCAACAGTGGACACTGAAATTAACGTGCCCTAACGTGTTGTTTATCACTTCAAAATCCGTAAACATGGAACAGTGGGAGCTGCTTATGCCATTTTGCTTCTTTGCATCAAGAAAACACTGGTGGCGGATTAGTTTGACTGTATAAACACTGCCTTCTTGAAAAGGCTGGTGTTGCAATATTTCCTAATATCTAAAACCTGTTGATATCCAAGTCTTTCATACGGTTTAAAAGAAGTTGTTTCTTCCTCTGACCAGAAATGTGGGCTTTTCTTCAGGGCATGCATCTCGACTCAGCCTTGCAAATTGCTGACAACGCACAGAGCTGACCACTTATTCTGAATGCTCTGTATACATGTTCAAAGAATGCCATAAAAACAAATGACACTGGTATATCTTAATTGGAAAATGCTTAATTCTGAAAAAGGTCAGAATGTCTGAATGAAATGTGCTGTTTACATGACCCATACCAAATTTAGGGGCAAATTTAAGGCACAACTCTGCTTTACTGAATGGCAGACAAACTCTGGGGACAATTGCATCTTTATTTCAGTCAGCCGGCACCTTTTTAGGCTCTGAAAATGTGATCACTGAAACCCATGAAGCCATCTTAAATGCCACCAGTGTGTCCTCAAAGTTGGTGCCCCATTCTCTGTTTGAGGAGCTCTTGCAGACCTTTACTTTTAATGTTTGACTAACATGTTCGAGTTGATAACTGTAGCAGAGACTCAGAAAACCATGGGCACAACTCACCCTGTTTTTAGAAAGTAATTTCTCCTCTGAACCGCGGTTATTTTTGTTCATGTGTAACTCCAGACTAACGTAGCAGTCAGCTAATAAGTACCTCTGCCAAATGTCTGACGGGACACAAGGAACAAATTTATCTGTGTTTACACAGCAAATCACGAGGACAAATACATCTGGAAATTGAGTTTCTTCCCAGCCACGTGTTTAGACACAAGTTAAACAAGACACGATAAGGTTGGTTTTGTTCTCTCTGACCCAAACATCACCCACTGTGAATGAGGAAAAATTCGATTTAATACAGAACAGCAATTACAGGGCCTCTGTCACTATATAAGGTAAAGCAACTTCAAACTGAAACAGGAGTGTAAAACAAGGCCTGAGTTTTTCATCACTCCGTAAATGATCAGTTCAGTTGATGCACCGTATTGTGACCTCCGCCAAGATGAGCCATACAGATGAATCAAATTGTAACACAGAAAGCATGGCTGAACATCCGCCAGGTGTTTCAACTTAAATAGGGAGGCCGAAGTGAACAAAGATCTGGGATGGCACAGTAAAGGTAGGGATCAGAAATGTAGGTGCCAAAAAACAAAGGTTTCTTTCTGCATAAAAGTCGCCCCAATCAAAGACTATACAAACTTATTGTACATTATAACAAGTTAGATTACAGCTCGGGTTTTCTTTTGTACAAGTCCATACATACGTCTTTCTTTTAGCTCTTGCGGTCTGTACATCTTGGTTACAAAAAATACATGCCATTTTGAAGTATCTATAGACAGAAACAAGAAATGTTCAATTAAAGGTAATTCAACGACAGAGCCTAACTGTAGTAAGTAACAGGTTCTGCACTGTGCAGCAGACACGCCAGCTTCGTCTGCCAGAAACAAATAATGCACTCAAACCGATCCACTCAAATCAAAATGCAGACAACATGGCGACTATGCTCCTCGCGCCAGACTGAAACCAGAGCCAGAAAATGACTGATCAAAGAATGTTACAATACTGAAATACGTAAAAGAATGGGTATATTTATATGTGTACATGTGTGACAGAGAAGTGCTCAGTGGCGTCTCATTTTGACTTTGCGTCCTGAACTCTCCCGGTGTTTGTCGGAGTCTTGACCGCGTCTCCAGTAGTTCTCTGAGCTGATGCTGTGACGACGATGACGAGAGTGTGACGGATGTCTGTTCTCCTCTTTATCCATCTCTAGTACCCTCGGCCTGGTGGAGGAAAAAGATTAAATGCCAAGTCAGATTTGGATCCTCATTTATCACATGCCAGTTGACTGTACACTGTTTTGTTATTGCAATTTACATGAAACCTGCTCTAAAGGAACAATTGAACACTATTACAGTCTCAGCTACAGTACTTCCAATGCACAAGTGTGTATAGAGCCCTTTTCAGACATGCAATTTGTAACATTACTGGCCTCATCTGTATGTTAAAGTGATGGCGGTTTGTCATTCATACACAGGTGACATTAAAGTAACTCAGTCAGACATGACATGTGCACATGAACTGGTGCTCGGGAGGGAGCAGCGAGTTAAAAGTGTTATGATAGCGAGAAGGAAGAGGGTTGTCTGTTCTTTCACAGGCTGCATCGCTGATGGACTTTAAATTATTTTGACTTTGAAGTCTTAATTAATGACCATTGTGAGCGTGAGGGACGATCGCCCCCGCTTCTCACTGTGAATCCACTGATACATTCTCACATCAATCTCATAATTGAACATTATTAGAGAGCCAGTTCTGCTGCCTGGTTTCTAAAGTCCTGCGGTGCACAAGCACTGACTGACAGGAAATTAAAAGTATACTACTGTTTGTAAAAACACTCCCCAGCAAAAGTAAAAGCCAACCCCAGACTGCTCTCATTTGGTGCTGCTTATGATCTGACACCGGGTCGCTACCATTTTATAAAGCCCCAACCTCACCTGAGCAATGTGGGGTCACGCGCCCATTAACATCATGATCACAGATAATAAGAAAACAGAGGCAGAGGGCAGAGTCTCTGTAGAGATATACACCGTCACACACTTCTAGTGGGTCATAAGTGATGACTGAGACGGATTACTACTGTATGAGTTTATACATTGCTCTTACGGAAAATCCTGCACAGTATATCTTTAACTTGGGACTCTTTTTAAAATATAACTGGGTTATGTGCTGTATGTATAACCCACAGTATGAATGGACATTGAAAATGCAAGCAGAGAATGCTGGTCTGATTATTCCAATCAGTTTCCTCAACTTAAAATGGGCTCTTTCAGTGTTTCAGTTTATCAAACAGCCTTTATGTTAATCTGACTGCATTTTTTTCAGACTTGCTGTGTCAAGAGTGATATAGGATGTTACTGTGTCTGATGTAATACGATCACTGTTGTGACATCTACATAAAAGTGGGCAGGGGGCTTTGTTCAGACATGAGTCTGACATGTTCAGTAGCCGTCACATTAACACAAATGTGTGCAGGTCTGAAGGGGGATTTAAAGGTCTTCATTGTTCTACTTGGTTCTGTGATCCCAGTTGGGCTGTGTCCACATAATATTCAGTCTAACTGTGTGGAGGCAGGGTCTTGGGGTACTGCTGGAGGTCAGAATGTCGACATGTCTAAGTGTTCAGACTGAAAACAGCCCCACATTTAAAAATGCAGGGGGCTCTAATGGTGGGAGCGTGTCAGTTTCAGGTCCTGGCGAGAGGGTGAAATATGATCTAGGAGATACGTCTGGAGTAACACATCCATGAGGTGGAAGGCTTAACAGATGCAAAAACACTGCTCAGTGTTTATGATGTAATGAGGAAGGATTCTGCTGCTTATCTCTTGTTGCAAGAATCTCAAGGTAAACAGCAGAAACACTGCAGTCACGCAGCAGCAAAGTATTCTACCAAGAATATGCACTTGAACGTATTTCACTGGCTAACGCAGCGTCTTGTTGGATGAAGTTACATTGCATTCCTGAAAACGTTGAGCCTGGTTTAACGTTTTTGCCAGACAGACGAGGGGAAAGCTGTTTGTTGAGCGGCTGTCCATAATGTTGCTGACAACACTGGTGTTCCGGTTTCTCCGGTTTCTCAAATACAAAAGTAAAAATGACCTTTGACGTCAGCTAAGTGGCTCTCAGCTGTAACTATCCTCAGGCCTGTTTACTTTAATTTAATTAAATCCAGTAGCTTTTTCCCACAGATCTGTTTAAATTGGACCCATAAAGACCTTTCCTAGTGTGTCTGTGTACCTGTGAGCAGCATCAGGGTCTGCTTTCCGATGAGAGCGCTTGGCTTTCAGCGGAGGGGGTCTCTCAATGAAAGAAGAGCTTAAAGGGCTGGTAGAGTCAAGTCGAGGAGCATCAGGTCTGGTCCTGACAAACAGAGGAGGGAGAACATGTAGAGGGTTAAAGTGAGATTCCATGCAAGATGATTATTTTTAGATGACAGCATGTTGACTCACTTTCTGAGGATGATAACTGCACGCCGCTCCTTGATGTCTTGAGGCCGGATACAGTGGGTAATGTCATCAGCTGCGTAGCCACTAAGAGACAAAGATGCTGTAAGCCCTTGGCAGCCACAAAAGAAACACAGGAATGCAATTGATGCATGACAGCAAACACAAACATAGTCACCTGAGCACTGTGACACTCCCTCTCCTCACAGGCAGGACAAACACAGGCTCTGACACCCGGATGGGCTTGAACTGGAAGCGGCAGCCGAAGCAGAGCGCGCTGTCACTGAAGAAGGACACTGAGACGATGGGGCGTGCAAAGATGTGCAGGGGATCTACATGTGACACAATGCAGCCACCTGGTTGATAATCATTGATGACTGCACTGTTGACAAACCCTTCTGGGACCACTCCACAAGACACAAGACGCTTGATCACCAGCTCGTGCACCCAGTTAGGGATCTCATCCACTTCCCCTTTGCGGTACAGCCTCTCCTGGCCCGGCCCACGCTTCTCCAGCTGGGACCCATACGTGTAGCCCTCCCCGAAGAAGTACTTGTTACGGAGGGGCGCCCTGTCCACGGTGTGCTCACGGTAACGTCCAGCCTCTGCTTTGGCAACCACGTCGTCGATCTTCTCCTCGATGAGGGCGCACTCCTCCAGTGTGAAGATGTTCTTCTGCTGGATGCTGCTCCTCACCCGGCTGGCCTCCTGCTCCCTGTGGTCCGCGCTGTCATCGCTGTGCTCAAACTCATCGTCGTCGGACTCTCTGAACTTGCGCTTCCGTCCTTTTCCGCTGCTGCCGTTACTTGTCCCGTCCGCGTATTTATTCCTGTACTCGTCTCTGTGTGGAGTCATGGACTTCAGCTTCTCCCTCAGGTCAGAGTATCCGCTGGCTGCCATGTCAGCCAAAACAATATGACTGCTGTAGTGCGACGTGAGCTCCTAGCAAACAGCTAGCATGTGTTAGCGCTGCATTTCAGCACTGCTCTAACAGACTGGTTGAAATGAACGACGAGGACGTCAAAGGAAGTTTTAATAGTGGATATCGCGAACTAAAGGGATTCACTCACTCTCTCACACACACACAGCGGTGTCCAGCGCACACGTAGCTAACATTAGCTAAGTAGCTTCACCGTCCAGTGTGTGCATTGAAACAGCGGTCTGGGGTGAAACTTGACAGTCTGTAGATGATAATACCGGACTATTAAAGTACAAGCTGTTATAAACGTTGCGTCAACACTTCAACACGCTCAGGTAAACGATAGCTATCCGAGCTGCTTGCTAGCTAGCTAGCTTAACCTAGCCAGGCTTGGTCTGTCCGTTGCCGCCTGGAAATACCGACAAACCACGCAGCAACATTTCACATGTCACCGTTAAATTCCAACCCTCGGTGCTCCGGAAACGTTTCCTCTCAGATGTTAACTCCTAGGTGTCCAGGGACAACATTGTTACAATCGCACAAGGGTGGACCGCGGCCACTTTACACCATCTTTACCCGTCTCCAAGAGAAAGGCTGAAAATAAACTCGTGTAACCTGCTCCAGATCTGCGCATGCTCGGTGGTGACCTGCCAGTCTGGGGAGGGACGGTCACGTGACCTGAACGGAAGCCACATAAATCCATTTTGGGTGGCCTGAGGGCACGCGCAGGGCTGCTGCTAATTTTGCCCCACTAACCTTTTATTTACTTAAAAGGTGCTGGGTTTTATTATAGTGTTATTGATTGTGCCTGAATTATTATTATTATTATCGATAATGATAATAATAATAATAATAATAATAATAATAATAACAATAATAATAGTGGTTATTATTGTCTTTTGTTTATGTTATTATTGACTAAGTAATGATAAGAAATTTTATTTATATATTTTATTCGTATTTACCTGTTTTAAAGAAAAAATATATAAATGTTGTAATTGAAAATGTTAATATTAAATATTGTTTATTTTTGTATTTTATTAAAATAAACAATGTTTAAAACAAACAATATTTGTATTTTTTTTCTTACAAGATTGGTAATGTACGTAAGATTTTGTGTCTTGACAAATATATTTAAATATGTGCAACAACTAGGAAAAAATGCTCATTTTTGTGCTCAAATTCACTGCTGGATATCTGGTACAAAACTGGTATTTAAAGTACAGATCTTCTAAATTGTAAAATTAACTTTTTCATTCTGTGGGTACAATCTGTCACAGACACACACTTCTTTTGTATTATTTTTGTTTCTATAACCTACACAGTACTATACCTAACAGATCTAAAATGAAACATTTTTGTTTTTATGCATAGGATACTTTATGTAATATTTAGATTTTGATCTGAAATTAAAATTATCTGTAAATTAATCAGTCGATTGAGTGAAAATTAATCAGCACCAGTTATGATCATTTATTAATTTTTAAGTAATTTATCTTTAATTTATCTTATTGGTAATTTGAAGATCATTTGAAGATGGCCTTTTTTTTTTTTTTTACTATTTTCTGGCATTTAATTTACTGAATAATTAACCCATTAATCAAGAAAAATAATCAGCACATTAATCCGTTAAAAAAAAAGTGCCCGTCACAATTTACCATAAAGCAAAGTGACATATTTAAATTGCTTGTTTGGTCCAACCAGCAGTCCAAAACCCAAATATATTCAGTTAAATATCATTAAAGACAAAGAAAATCAGCCAATATTCAGGTTTGACAAGCTGGAACAAGTACATTTTTGCTTTTAAAAAAACCCCCAAAACCTTTGAAAATGAATTGATTGGGGGGAAAACCCGTGAAAATTAATTTCAATCAGACATTTAAACTGCGACATCTTTCACTATTTTCTGTCATTTTGTAAATTAATCAATTAGCTTTTAAAAACAATGATAAAAAAGATATTCTGTTTAAAATAGCTTATTTTATTTTGATACAACATTCTTTAAAAAACAAGAAAGTTGATGCATTAATATTGTTTACATTTCATCAAGTTTTACTGTAAACAGTATCAATAAAAAAATAAAAAACAACATGTTACATATCAGTTATAAAACTTTGTAATGACAAGGCACAGGCCTGTGAAGCTCCCTCTCTGTTCAGTAACAGTTTCTGTACATCTAAAACATTAGGAAAGAAACATTAACTCATATTTACTTCACTGTCTTCAGGATGAACTCTCTTCAGTTAACACAGAATAATAATCAAGTAAAATTGAGACTGACCTCAGGGTACACTTATGCATTCACATATAATATTAGAACGACTTAAGGCAAGAAGAGGTAGGATATTCATAAGGGTTTCGTCTACATGTATGTGTGTGCTCATACAATTGTGCGTATAATGTAGTGTGACCATGTGTTATAACATGGTGATTTCGCTGGGTGGCAGGGTGAGTCTTCTCTCCCGCACGGACATCATGTTTTCCACCTGCATGGCGATGACTCGACACAACTCCAAGCCCTGTGGACAAACACCGCCGACATGAGCACAGAGACAGTAACACAGCAATGATCATGTGTGGCCTCTGATGAGTGTCCTTGTCTGTATTTGCGTAATACCTGCTCCAGCTGCAGCTGAATGACCCGCTGTGTGTCCATGTCCCCCAGGGTCAGGTCTACATACGGGTAACTCGTTCCGGCAGTGGGCCTCTGGGTGCGGCTGGACTGCACCTCCACCAGGGGGACCACTGACATCAGCTCCTGCACCACAGACACCAAACACTGTAGCACACAACTGTCTACTGAAACTCTGTGACTCCACTTTCAGGCTCGTGTTTCAGTCACGATGAGCTGAGTCATACGAGAGCTTGACGATCGTGAATGTGTGTGGTGCCTTACATGTGTATTTTTATGCAGGAAGTGGAGGCCATGTTGATTGACAGCAACAATACAGGGGGCGTAGAAGGTGGTGGAGCTGCTGCTGTGGATGTAGAAGAACGAGGAGCCAAACATGGGGAATGCACTGATGAGCCCTGCACTCACAAAGACACAGAATTTACGAGAGTGAGAGACTGACTGTCACATTTTTATTCTCTAAAGAGGCACCACATGAACTGGACAAAAAAGTTTATTTCTTCTGTGATAGTGGAGGAGCTTTGTCATGTCTAAACAGAATTATCCTGGTGATGTCATCAGGGTTATCTCAGCTCGGGTTTGGATACCACAAAGCCAGGCATTCCCCATAGACCACTATGTTAAAATGCCTACCTTTACAGCAGAAATAAACATGTTTAAAGCCTGGCACAAGAAACTGTTTTGGTCTCTATAGATAATTTCCCCCATCATGACGACTGCATGGGGGCTGAATTTTTATATAACTCACCCATTTACATTTTATCAAGACTTAAAGTTACTCATAATTAAGGGTGGGCCGCTTTGAGTGACAGGCTCTCTGCGGATAGTGTCCTCAGCTTCTCAGTCAGATCCATCACTCCTCTCACTCAAATATGGTCACTTCAGTGACGGCCGAAATGCTGAACTTGAAGCTTCAAAACCCGAGTCCACAAACCAATGGGTGATGTCACGGTAACTTACAGTCTATGGGTTTAACTCATAGTAGAGACTAAAACTCAGGAAACGTTTCCCTCTGCTGCTTTGAGTTTGTTTAATCTGTCTCTCAGCAAAATAATAGAGCAACACTAAATCCCTGAAGCAGTTAATTAAGACACAAGTACTTCTGAAAACATCCTCTAAAAAGTGCAAATTTACACATTAGTTTCATAACTTCTTCTGGCACATAGCACACATTTAGATATAGATTGTGATTCCTGTTAATGTGAAGATTAACGTAATCATCCAGCAAGGTATTCCAGATGTCCCTCTCCCCATCAACATTTTCCAGCTTCTCCTGGAGGATCCTGAGGCATTCCTAGCCCAGATGAGAAAGACAATTCCTCGAGCATGTTCTGCATCTACCCCGGGGCCTACTACCAGTTAGACATGCCCAGAAAACCTTTAACGAGAGGTGTTCCAGGAGGAAATCCTGATCAGATGCCCAAACCACCTCAACTAGCCCCTTTTGGACACAAAGGAGCAGCAGCTCTACTCCGAGCTCCCTCCGGATGTCTGAGCCCAGCCACCCTATGGAGGAAACTCATTTCGGCAGTTTGTATCTGTGATCTCTTTCCTGTGGTCACTACCCCAGAGCTCATGACCATAGGTGAGGGTTGGGACGTAGATGGACCAGTAAACCAAGAATTTTGCCTTCTGGCTCAGCTCCCTCTTCACCACGACAGTCTGGTGCAACACCTTCATCACTACTGATGCAACTTCAAACCACTTGTCCATCTCACACTCCATTTTACCCTCTGCATGAACAAGACCCAGAGGGGGCAATCACCATTTTCCAGCAGAGAACCACGGCCTCAGACTTAGAGGTGCTGACTTCACACTCAGTTGCATATCGCCCCAATGCATGCTGGTAACTTCATAATCGATTGACTTTAACAGTTCATTCCTGACCTTGCAAACAGCAGTTGACAAAACTACCTCAACTCAAGGTCCACTTAATGACTTGTTCTGGAGCCTTTGATTTTAACAAATGGTCCTCATTGGCAGATTCAATCTGTTAACACCATGGACTTCAGAATAACAAATATAACCACTAGAATACAGGCCCTGCTTTTAGCTACATATTGAATCTGGTGATGGAGACCATGAGATACGGACAAAAGATCCAGAACAAGCAAATAAAGCTCACACAAAGTTCACACTACACAACCTGTTGTCTTGTAATCGGGTCTCTTGAAGTCGTTGGGGTTTTCACACTAATCTCATCTAATAGTAAGTTAGCAACTTAATGTTACTTTAGCTAACGTTTTGTTAGACTGAAATGACAAAACATGAATAAACATGGCTGGACATAAGTTGAAAACAATTTTGGTACATTTCCTCGTCTGTGAACATGATTTATGCCTGAGTCACATCAGATAGACATTCATCTGCAGTGGTGGTCGTTTAACAACGCAGACAGCAACTCCCACGATCCCACACTACTTCATGACATCATCAAAGTATGTCTTTTGTTATTGATGTGATTAAGACAGCCTCGGTGGCAGACGTTAAATATTGTGCATTGAATGTGAACAGGGGGTCTCACCTAGAAACTGTGCTCTGGCCTGGTGCGGGTTCAGAGTCTGCACTTGCTGCATGTGCTGCGTCACCATGGTAACCCACTGCTGGGGTGGCTGCTTTTTGAACAGAGGTGTGGCGATGTACTCCGATAATTCATGTCTGGAGGAGAGAAGAAGATAAACAGGAGTCGGCTTCACTCAGTGATTTCTCAACATTTCTCAGGATGATGATTTTACTCAGCGAGCTGTTTCTGTTCTGCTGTCGGCTCTGTGTGTGTGTGTGTGTGTGTGTGTGTGTGTGTGTGGGCGGAGAGAGACAGTGATAAAAACAGTAAGAGCACAAAAAAAAAAAAAAAAGTGTCACGCTCTTTAAACACAAAAACTATTGATTGCACACTGCACTCTCTCCAGCAATGAGTTTGCTCCTGTACGGTCGTTGAACATGAGTGCTAAATGGAAAATGTAGAAAAACATCCACTGCAGCTTCAGTGCTCCTGCACTGTAACTATCTACTGTATATGCTGTCATGCTGTCTGTGTTACACATAAATCATAAAACATACCACATGCCAATAAATCTAATGTACACCTCTGGAAAATGTGCTGAAACAGAGGCACCGTTTAAGGTTGATTTTCCTAAAATAATTAACCTGCAGGTAAAAAAGGATTTTTGTGGAGAAATTTATGCTAATTTCAATTTTATATTTTGGTCATGTTAAATGTTAAAAATGAATTAAATTGGTGTTAATTGGGAAATTGCAAAGGTCAAAACCATCCTGTAATAACGGATAAAAGTATGAATATTAACTTAGAAAAGTGAGAATAATTGCTTTGAATGTATTACAAGAATCTGGAGGCTAAAAGGAACTACTGAACTACTGGAGCATATTAAAAACACAGCGTTAGTGATGTCGGTATTAATACAAGATGGGCTGAAAGGCTGTGCTGTGTAAATTGAAACCTTTGAGGGAATGGATGGGAATGGATTACTTGGTGAGTAGATGTTTGTACAGTATGTATGTTTCATGTACTGCACTCTATGTTTGCATTAAAGGCTTCCCCTATTCTCTCTACAATTACAATTATTCTAGAATAGACTAGTGTATATTGAATAGAGTATATTCTGCTACACCTACAACTGTAAAAAATACTATGAATTGTGGGTCATGAAGTTTAAAGACATCTTTAGATTATCTAAAGTATTCAGATCCTTACCTTAAGTATAACTACTAATACCACAATGTGAAAATACTCCATAAGTCCTGCATTCAAAACCTTAACTTACGTAAAAGGAGTATTTTCAGCAACATTTACATAAAGTATCAAAAGTACTCACTGTGCAGTAAAATGTTCCCTGTCAGTGTTTTACTATTGCATCTGTTGTTTTTAGATTAATATCACTGCTGCATTAATGTGTATGTTGCATTTTCCTGCTGCAGATGTTTAATGTTGTGCTACTTTGCACTCCTTCATATACTGCTGGGTAGTTTAATCTACAGCAGTGTATCATACTCTACAAGATCATCATATGTTTGTTGCGTCGCTGTCCTGTGAGAACCACATATCTCTAAAAAGGCAACTTTTCATGGTGTCAGAAAAACAGCCCTGTGACGACGCATTTTCTAGCTGATTCAAGAGTTTTTTAAGTGTTAAATTTAGTTTAGGAAGTAGGAGCATTTTCTCAGCATACAAAGGAACACTTCATTCTTCAGTTTATCACAAACATTCAACATCAACACATCTGGAGATACATGGTTTTCACTGTAGGAGGAGGGTATGAAGATCTGTCATTTCACAGTAACTGAAGCTGTCAGGCAAATGTAGTGAAGTATAAAGTACAATATTTCTCTCTGCCATGTAATGCAGGAGAAATATGAAGCTAAAAGGGAAACACTCAAGGAAAGTACAAGAGTAAATGTGCTTAGTTACACTGCTGTCTGTAAGACTACTTTATCATGTGATTACTGAAACTTGAGGTTGTTTGTTTTCTCACATGCTGGGGATGAAGATGATGTCTTTGGCTCTGTGCTGCAAAGCTGCCAGTTTGGAAATCTGGTGGAACTGTTGATCGCTCACTTTTCCATGTGGAAGAACGTTAAGCAGGCCTTTACGGTAGTCTGGCAGGATCTGAAAAAAGACACAAACACAGCTACATACACGTGCACATATGTAGGTAACATATACTGTGTGTATGTGAGACATCACCTGTTATACCTGGTTATAGTGCATCGCGACACAGAGCTCATTGTCGAACTTGAGCGGCTGAGTCCAGACAACTCGTCTGAACCAGAAGCTGTAGTTGGTGTCGACTAACTCGGCTTCTGTTGCAACATCCAGGATGTACTCGTGTTTGTTCAGAGGACGCACATTCTGACCTGAACACACACACATATATAATTTCATTTATTACACAGAAATAAGCATATTTATCAAAAGATTAACTTAAATCACTCAGTTCATATTTGTTAATACAATGATTTGTAAATACAATATATGCAAACACTTGTTAAAATCCAATACAAACAACTGAGGTAAATACCCTGAAGCCGCATGTTACTGTCGTGTAGCCACATGTATGAGCGGCTGTGCTTTTCAATAACACATGAGCGACAGCAGCTGCCAGCTGTTGTCATGTGGAGATATTTAATGTAATAGGAACAAAAAACCAACAACAACAACAACAGTGGATGCAAAAAGAGTCCTCTGTGTGTGTGTGTGTGTGTGTGTGTGTGTGCTTGAAGGGACAGATCAGTACTGGAGCTTTCAGCACTGAACACTAGATAAGATGGAAGCAGCAGGAGCACTGTGCAGAGCAATATGACAAAGTTGTTCAAACAGTAAGTGCCATAACAAAAGCTTCTACATTGTTTTTCAGAGAAACATGAAGAAGCACAAACAAGTTCCTTTTGAAAGGGTTGAAAAAGTTATAGTGTTGTGATGTGCTATGTATTTATTCACTAAAATGGTGTTAGTGTTTGATGATTTGGACATCATGTTTTTAATATAAAGATAAACAGTGTTCAAATAAATGGTGCATTAACATTTTATTAGATGATAAAGAGGACAAATGTGCAGTGGATTGTTACTGGCAGAGACTCCGTGTGGTGATATCAGTATCGGAAATGAAAAGGTGATATCAAGCCATCGCTCGTTATTTTTGCCATGACAGCCTGATCAGGACTCATGAACATGAGTGACTTTCTCCCACAGCTAGAAACCAGAGCGCAGTGTGATATGTGATCTGTGAGTGGATCTGCTTCACCGACAGCGACACGATGATTGACTTAGTGCACCAATACAACGTTTCACTCGTGTGTGCGTGTGTGTGTGTGTGTGTGTGTAAGAGACAGAAGCAGACATCTGTGAGCGCACCTCTATTGGTGACTAAAAATATAGCATATTCTTCCATGGCCTCCAGTTTGTGTAAACCCATCTCATAACACAGCTCCTCGATCACCTCCAGGGCAATCTGAAAAACATGATAACATCAACACACACACACACAAACATGCACACACACGAGTATATCTCCTCATAAACACCAGAGGTATTGAGCTGCCAGAAGTGGTGGAACACTTACTGAACACGTTTTGATTTTCACGTGACGTTCAATGCCTCCAGGAAAGAGAAACAGCTGACGTTTTGAACTGCGGCCCGCCTGAGGAAGTACAAACACACATACAGTATATACTGTACGTACACTAAACATTACAAACTATGGCTGAGAGTTCACCCCAAAATCCAAAGTAGATATCTTTCCTCATTCGTGTTGTGCTATATATCAATTTAGATTGTTTTGGTGTGAGTTGTGGAATGTTGAGATATCAGCTGTAGAGATGTGGACGTTTGTGCCAAATATGAAGAAATTCCTTCAAGGCGTTTGTGAGATATTGTGTTCACGAGATTGAGACGGGTGCAAGGTCGTGATAACCCTGATCTGATTCAGTGACAAAGCGTGACAAGGAATTTTACTGTAGTTTATCCTGAAACAGGTCATCGTTTCATTCCTACCGGCTACCATATTAACTTGCTGCTTATTTCAATAATAATACTATAACATATACAGTAACATAGATCTGAATGTGGCTATTCTGCATTCTACTTCTTCCACCACTGCAGATAAATAAGATTAGGCACTGACCATCACAGCCTTCAGCTCCATGCTGTTGGGTGAAACAGTGCGGCCTCCGTACTGGAACGTCTTCTTCAGGTTCTGCTCACATGCCTTAGCGATACCTGACACATTGACAGAAAACATCACATGCTGATGGTGTTGGTAATGTGCACGGCAGATTTACACTTTGACAGTGTCTGTTTTTTACCCTGATACTGAGCCCCGGCGCTACGAGATGCCTGCTGCAGGTTCTTGAGCAGAAAGGGCTTGAGGACTTCAGAGCAGCGATGGAAAGCGGTCAGGATGTACAGCAGCCTCCAGCCTCGTTGGCAACTATCACTGTACGACACAAGAGTGCAAAGACACACTCAGGATTACAGGCTCAGGGAAGAAAAGAGGAGCGTAGTGTGGGTTGGTTTGTGGTGTGTATGTTGTTTATGTGGGAGAGCAGACTCACGGTTTGGAGCTGGTGTTAGCCGTAAGCTGTTTGATGAGTTGGCAGTAAGCCTCATCCCTCATCAAGGTGAACTCTCCTATGAGCTGAGGGGAGGGCACACACACACACACACACACACACACACACACACACACACAGATTAGCAAACCATCAAAGAAGAAGAAGCCTAAGAAAAAAAAACTGTGTTTTTACCTTAAGGAAATTGCTGACCACTTCCTGTTCTGTTGATCCTCTTGATGGAGAGTCACCCATGAAACGCATCACCGCTACACAAAGTACAAAATCAGTACACAAACACACACCATTACTGTTATATTGTCACCTTACATTTAATAAACTTTTTTTTTCAGCTGTTCACAGCTCTGTGTGTTACACTCCTGTTTACATTCAGTTTATTACTGAATTACTGTCTAATCTATATTACTTTATTTATATCATATATCTTTTATGTTAATTAATACCTTTTTCTAACTTGCAGAATTTTCTATTTATATTCTCACTTTGTTTGTACTTGTGTGAGCTTCTCTTTCTTTTTTATGCATATTTAATTAGCATTGTTGGAGGGAGCTTAAGACTTACTGGAGGATTTTCATTGCCAGTGACTGCTTATCTCTGTGTGTGTATTGTACACATACAGAGGTCAGCAATGTTTACAGGGTTCCCACATTTTAATGGACATTTCCATGACTTTTCAAGGACCCATAACAAAATTTCCATGAACATTCAGAACGTAAAACACGAACAGAACTGTTTAGTACACTTTACTCCAAATGTTAATTTTATCAATATAAGCAGTCTGCAGACACAGCAGTAGTGCTCCCGACATGGGGGAGTGACAGCTGACCGTTTGGTTAGCCTGTTGGTTAATTTGTTTGAAAAAAAGAGCGCTCCGTACCTTCAAACTACCACGCTTTACTCTCAGAGCAGGTAAAACAAAACCAAAGTGAAGATTAGTGATCTAAGTGACAACTGAACACCCTAGGCTGCCAACATCAAGTGCTCAAGCTCTAAAATGTGGTGAAAAAAAAAAAAAACAGTAGCAGGTGTGAGTATGGAAACTTTGGGATTCATGACATGTTTAAGTCAACATATAAAGTCTCAACATTATTTTTCTTGCCCCACTCGCCCAACTCCGTTCAAAAATAATTCCAGCTAGCTAGTATACGTGGAGGGAGAGATGGATCATAGGGAGAAAATGAGGAAACTACATGATGGTAAACAAAATGTTGTCACACATTGATGCATACTAGAGCTACACTATGCCAACAGCCACAGAAAATAAATTTGCCCTTATGTTACATTACTGTAAAATTGAATTACACTCAACAAAGTTTAATGACTTTTCCAAAAGGATTTTACTTATTCCATGACTTTTCCAGGCCTGGAAAACAAGAATTCCATGACTTTTCCAGGTTGTCCATGACTCTGAGAACCCTGTATTTCAATTCAGGATTCAATACTTTATTGCCATTTCAACATAGCTAATAGGAATTTGGTTTGTTGAGCTCACAAAACAAAAGCAAAAAACCCACTCACACACAGTGACAACCTCAGGACGTAGAAATAATTTAAGTTTATAATAATAAATAATTAAAATAAGCATTGCCATTGGGATGATATCAGCACCACACCAGCTATGATGCATGTTAAAGAGTACAATACATACATAGCCTCACAGGAGTAATAGCAGCACATTAATGATTAAGAGTTAAAAGCTCGAGCGGCCTCAGGGTAAGTGCTGTTACAAAACCTGCCTGTCCTGGTTTTGACTTTTCAGTCTTTAAGTATTGAAAAGCAGATTTTGTGGAGAGATCCAGAACTTAAATACCTTAAATCTGATCAGATTGTTTCATTTCAACAGCGGATGAATCTGAGCCCTGTGTAATAAGAGTAATGTAATAAGATGATGTAATTAGAGGAGAGATGAGAGAAGGTGAGTACTTACACAGGAAGAGATCAGCTGCCACTCTGTTCATGGCTGGGTCTGTAAACTCTATCAGAGACTCAGTCAGAGGAGTCTGCAAAGAAGAAAATCACACACAAAATGTGTCAATAAAAACAACCTTAATAAAACTAAAAAAAAAACATATAAGTTATGCAAAGACAGAGTGCTAAGTTAAGTTAGAGCAAGAAGAAAAGCACCTTGGAGAACTTGATCATCTCAGTCGGCTCTCTGGAGTCTCTGTTCTTGCTTTTGCTCTTCAGGGAATCTCTGAGGATAAAATCAGTCACAAAGTGCGGTCTTTAATCTAAAGTGTGCTGGAAGAAGTTTACCTCAGTAAAAGCAGCAATACCACACTATAAAAATACTCAATTACAAGTCAAAGTCCTGCATTCAAAATTTAATTTAATAAAATTACAGAGGTATTAGTGACACAGTGTATTTAAATATTTTCATTATGCAGAGTGGTGTCAATTAATGTTTTTATTCTGACATTATTATTGATGTAAACAATACTTTAATGTTGAAGTTTGTAAAGATGGAGCTGATTTTAATAACTTTTTATGTTGTTTGGGAGTTAAATCCATAGCAGTGCATCTTATTTCATAAACTAATGATATGTTTTGTATGTAAAATGTAATAAGTAACTAGTAACTTTATTTGTTAATTCAATAATAATAACAACAATATTAATACATTTAATTTAATGGCACCTTTCATGGCACTCAAGGTAACTTTACATTACATAACAACATACAATAAGCAACAAAACATAACTCATCAATGAGTTAAAGTCTGTGTAAAATAAGACACAGTTGTTGCAGTTAAAGTGGGAAATTAATGAAGTAGAATGAAAGTACAATATGCCACTCAAAAATGTAGTGAAGTAGAATTATAAAGTGTAATACAGTTAAATACACGTACCTCAGAATTGTACTTGAGTAAATGTACTTTCCACCAGTGGATTTGAAATACTTTTCTGTGTGTTTATGAGAATTTGAGTGTGTTTTCACTTTTTTTTCTGTGTCTCACCCCTTCATGTTGTTTCCCTGTTTGAAGTACTTCTTGGCGAACTCCAACATGTCATATTTACTGTCCTGCAGGGCCCTCTCATCCAGATCTCCTTCAGCAAAGCCGTCAAGGGAAACCTTCTGAAAAGACAAGAAAAAAAAGATTGACAGCGAAAAACAATCTGACACTCAGATCAATCTGACAGACAGAAAAAAAAAAAAAAAACATATGGGGTGTGTGTGTGTGTGTGTGTGTCTCTGCGTACCTCAATTGTTTGATCTATCTCGTGTGCAGCCATGGTGGACGCCACGGCAACAGCGACGGCTGATGACACAGCAAACTGTCCCGCTCCCCCTCGAGGCTCTGACTTGCGGTCCAGTGGTAGCGATAGGAAGTCAGGAGGAGCGACGGGATGGACACACTCGGCCGGGAACGCACCGGAGCGGCCGAACACGGCACCAAACTTCCAACCTGATGCACACACACACACACACACACACAAAGCAAAGGGATTACAACCCTGCATTCAAAAGCACCTGGGTGCTTTGTGCCTCTAAACAAACTGCGTCTCTGCTGTAAGTCCTGATCACTATCTGCCTTTCCTCTAAGAGCAGGTCAGCTTTTCATTTACACAAGTCAGATTCTTATCTGCCCGCTTTTCTCTCTCATTTACAAGACTTAACTCTCCCCCGCCGCTACACTGATAACCTGGAACATTATGCAGCCTCTGGTCTGATTATAAACACTATACACATGGGTTTTTCTGTCACATGTAAGGGCATTGTGTTGACTTACATTAATTCCCTTACCCAGACATTAGCCATAACAACAACATGCCAGATCCCAACCCAAGTTTGTAAACAGATGTTTTGATATAGCTTTGCTGTTGTTACACTCAGATGCCATTTACTTTAACTAATGAAGTATGATTGCCTTTTTTGGATTCTTCGTTCACCATGGAGGCGCGTGTGAAAAGCTATGGTCTCTTCAGGAATTCATGATAACACTAGGTAAGTGATTGATATACAAACAGTTATTTTATTGTATCTGTTCATTGTTTTTAAGTTTTCTTCTACTAATGCATCAAATGACGTGCAAAGTGAAAGAAGTCGCTCCTAGTGACAACCCCACAAAGAATGAGCACCTGTCTCTGTTGTTCCTCTTACCTCTATGAAGCTTTTTAGCATCTTTAAGCTCATTGTTTTTGGTTTTACAGACCACAACTTTACTGTTTTGGGTCACTTTCACCTGTTACAACTGTTGCAACCATCATAAAACCTATGATAAACTCACTGTACACCTGCTCAGCACCAAACAGCAGACAGATAAAGTTAACAGCTAGCTGGCAGATATTTCTCTTAGGATTTGGTGGAGACCAAAACAGAGCTAAAAGGAGAGGGAGTACTGGACTTACATTTGTCATATGGACAGTAACGCCACAAATAAATACTAGTGTTGCTCCACATCTGCTGGATGCGTACATGTGCAACTGTTTGCAACATGTTAGTCATCTCAACTTTGTAACGTTTTTTAAAAGGTCATTGCTGTATTCAAAGCTTGGAGACCAGCTTTTTTCCCCCAACATTGTGATATAAGTATTCACACAAGCTGTCCTCCCAGAACCCCTTGAGTTTTTAATACTTGATGAAAAATCAAATGTGTAAGAAGCTCAGATCTTACATTCACATTTGATGTAATTAAAGTTCCTACCTTTAGAAATTCTGCCTTTTTACTGGATTAAAGATGATAACAGAGCTCAGTGGATTGTACTGTGGAGGATGGCTTGTACTATGTGAGGTTCATATGAGGACGGTTTTGAAGTCCAAAGGAAAAATAAATGCATCACAGTAAATTACAAAAATGTTTGTTTGTCCTGTCCAGTATCTGTTAAGCAATGGAATGATGTGACTTCTCCTCATCTGTGATCTTATTTCATCTTTTGTGTCCCGAAGAAATGAATCAATGAATCAATATTTTTCAAATTGCATCGCCATCTTTCATCTGAAAAATAATTTTCTGATACAATATTTTATTTAAAGATCGCTGTCGGCGCCGTCAACATCACTGCACCTATTTGTCCTTGGCTTAAGATACAATCACACCTCCAGGGGACACGGACACACTCTGGGATAGTAAATCTCTCAAAGCTGTCAGTTTGAATTGTTGCATTGTTTATTTTTTAGCCATGACGTTATCATCTGGTTGTTTATAGATCTGATTTTGTTTTGGATTTAATTGAAGGGACTTAATGGACACTCACCAAAGTCTTGAGTTTCTCTTTTCAGCTCCTCCAAATACACCACCTTCTTCCTCACCACACAGCCGTAACTGTAACCTGGAAGAGACACAAGGCAAAACACACATGCTTCAATCATAGATTCACTCAGAGGATAACAGGACTACATGTGCCACAGTGACTTACCCTTCTCCAGCCCGTCCATAACCTGCAGCCTGATGATGTCACCTTTGTGAAAAGTGAGCATCGAGCGGTCATCTGTCACAAAGTTTCGCTCTGCAATCACATAATCTGAGTCCTGTAAGAGACAAAGACACATAAGTGGATACTCTCACACTATAATCTGCATTTAAAGTATCTGGACTGACATTTACCCTCAGCTTGACTCATCTACTTCTGCTTCAGACACTGTTTTTCTACATCTCTCATATAACTCACAGAAAAGGGGAGTTTGTGACATTCAGAATGTGCAAATGAAGGGACTAAAAGAAATCATCATCAAGATAAAATCACGATTTTAACATCACCAGAATGACTAGTGCTGTCCTGTTGCTGTTCATGTGTTAGCTGAAACTGCTCTCGGGAGCTGGTAGCAAAGTTTCAAGTTCATTTAATTTATATAGCACTTTAAAAAGCACCAAAGTGCTTAACAAAGACATAGAAATGTATACACATGCGGACACAACAGTGCATGGATAAGTTAAACGAATAGAGAAACATGTCAAGTACAATTAAGATCCAGAGACTAAAAATGGGTCTTGAGGTGCAACTTAAACGCATCAACAGACTCAGCCTGTCTAATGGCCTCTCAGACTATTCCAGAGCTGAGGAGCCGCTATAGAAAAAGCCCTATCCTTTCTTTTCCATGAACAGGGCACAGCCAACATGCCACGGTTGGGTGCTGCTGTAAGGAGTAAGAAGCTCTGAGATATATGTCGGGGCCAGACCATGAAGAGATTTATAGACAATTGGAAGAATTTTGAAGTGTGTCCTCAAATGAACTGAGGCTAGTGTGAGGACACGAGGACAGGGGTGGTGTGGTCTTGTTTCTCTGACCTTGTTAATAACCAGACAGCGGCAGCAAAAAAAAATGTGTGTACCTTTTTGATCTCATTGATGAATGTGTCTATGAGATGTTTGACTTGAGGGGCCTTGGCTGAGAACAGGATCAGTTTCTCGTTGGTCAGATTAAACTCCAGCATGTTCTCAGAGGGGATGGTGACAAACAGGATGTCTGCATAGCTGGAAAAAAAAAAAACATAACACAGTGCCAGGGTGTCTACAAGTATCAAACACTCAAATGTAATGCTTTTAGGACCTTTTTAAGATAATTGTAAGCAAATCTAAGACTGATATTTTGACAAATATTCTAAAAGTAAGTATAAAGAAAAGTTGTATATAAAGTTAGGTTAATCTACAAAACCTAGACCTTATATTTATGAAATAAATTAACAACATTTTTAGACTTTTTAAGGACATGCAGACACTCTGAGTGCAACAGGAAATACAGCACAAAAGCTCCCAACTTAAGTAAAACAAAGTTACAAAATCAGTAGATTGATGCAGCTATTAAATCTTAATAATGATGAAATACTGTATTAAATAAATAAAGTATTTGAGAATACAAATATAATACAGCCAGAATGCTAAATGTATTAGGTTTCTAATATGATAGATTGTCATAAAAGCAAAGTCAGGGCTTTTTATAATTAATGACAATCCATTACTTTCCTTCTGTGCTAATAAGGTTTGTTGGAATTTTAATTTTTGAGCCACAGACCTGAATAAAAACTGCTCCTTCACCAAAAAAACAGAAGACATAGTGGTATCAGTGTATATGTTGGCCAATAAGTAACAAACTCTGAAATATGGGTATTATATTGCCTTAAAGCCCAGCACTAGTCAGGCCAGATACACAAAGGAATCTTTTCCTGAATAGTTAAAAAATAAGTAGAGGATTGACATCATTATAGAAAACAATTAGGAATTTTTTTCTGTGGTTTACAACTCACCTGACTCTGACTCTGAACTGTTAAACACACACATCTGGATCTCCAAACAAAGCTTAAAGTAAGGCTTATAAAAGTGTGCAAACAAAGACATACGTGTAGGGCCGTAGGACTCTGAAGTAGTCTGGAGCTGCAGCGCTGTTTTTTACAGTCTTCAACAGCTTTATACCGCTGTGGGACACTGACAGCACCTGCACACCTGTTCCTACACTACCCTGCACACACACACAAACATAAACACACACACACACACACACACACACACACACACACAGAGGTTTAATAAAAATGAAAATAACACACTCAGTAATTACTATCCTCTAAGGGTTTAACCCCCTCACCGACGCAGGGAACAGACGGGAGAAGTATATTTCCCAGGTCTCTCTGGCAGCCGTCACGATTGTTTTCTTCACATGCTCCTCCACCGGATCCATATTCTGTTCCACCCCGTGTTTGGCTGTCATTCACACAAACAGACACATGAACTCATGAATGTCAAAGAGAAGTGTTTGGATTAGAGCATAAGGCCTAAAGAAATGTCTGCAGGAAGAACAGACAGACTACCGAAAAGAGCCTTCATTTTCTGCCTTTCATCCCGGGTGATGCGAACACATGCCTCTGACAAAGTGTCGTTCACTATCTGCAGGAGACAACAGAGGAGAGGAGAGGTGATGTTGGAAATAATTTAGTTTGATCTTTCGATGATTTTTATGTCGTCAGGTAAAAACAATCTGGAGCACAATTGGTGTCCGCAGATGGGAAAGGTGAATAAATCAACAAAAGCATTTAGGGAATACTTCACCCACAGAAAGATCATTTGTATATCAGTAACCCATCCCATGTTCCACTGACTTTATGAAGAAAACTTTGCTTGTCCCGTATCCCTCCACAGTGAACAAAGAATCAAAAAACGCAGAGAATTCTTGATGGATTGTAGTAGGAGGGGACCACTTTTAACTATAGCAAAACTGTATCAAAAAGTCAAGCAGTCTTTCTTTTTTGCCATACAGTGTGCAGTGTACTTGTGGGGTTGTTGTGGTCCCCAGATTAAGTTGCAGAGTGAGCACTCTTCACTTTCATGCTGTTCTTTGGTACAGGCAGCTGTGGACACAGAGGCAGCTGCCCAGATGAGGAGAGGCTTTGCCCTGTCAGGCTCCGAGCTAATGTTATCTTCTGCCTTTGGCTAAGAAGAGTTGAATCTACAGCTCACAGCAGCTTACTATGATATGATGTCTGCCTGTTGTTTGATATCTAGTGTCTGCAAAAAATATTGCTGCACATTTCTGATCCGACATTAGCATAGTTAGCTTGTTTACTACATTAGCGAATGTCACTGTCACCCTGAATGTCCTGCTGAACCCCATTCAGTCTCTCAAACTCTTCATGAAAAAACTTGTGCAGTATAATCCAAGTCTCATTTATCCAGTTGTATGATCAGTACTTTTTCAAACACATGCATTTTCACTAAAACGTTATGATTTAATAAACTTCCACCTATGAGTAGCATGCCTGAGCATTTGACTGCATGTGAGCTCCACTTGAGCAGAGTTTAAAGCACACGTGTGCTCAGGCATGCCACTCAGCCATGCATGTTTGTACTAACAGGTTTTATATAGTAAGTTCATAGTGAAAATGCATGTGTCTGGGGAGGACTGAGCATTGATACAGTTTTGCTGTTGTTAAACACAGCCTCCTTTTACTCCAGTTTATCAAGATTTTTGATTCGTCATTCACTGTGGAGGCGCGTGAAAGTTTGAAATGTAACATGGGGTGAGTAAATGATATACAAATGGTCATTTTTTGTGGGTGAACATGCTTTGAGTTGGTGGTTCAGTCCAATTACCAGCCCAAAGCATCAGTATTTGACAACTGGGAATGCTGCAGTTGATGCTGCATCTATTCATCCATTCATCCTGCGTTACTTCATCTATCTCTCAAGTTACCTGCTTGAAAATGAGATCCAGCACCAGAGGATTGTTGAAGCTGTCTTTGGGATAAAAAACCTGTAAAAGAGGAAAAAACACTCAACACAACAGAATACAAACATTTTGACAGTGGATCATGATGTTTGTGTATTTGTGTAAGTACACACCTCCTTCCTGAGGTACAGTCTCCAGGGAACGTTGGTGTAGGTGTAGTGCTCTTCATTGGTTCTCTGATGAAGCTGTGTCTGGATTGTCTCGGTCTCTACAGGAAGCTCTCGAGAAACTGCATCAAATAAGTGACGTCACATTTTAGTTTCACCTTTATTCAAAGTCCTTATTATATCATATCATTGTATGAAGTGAGTGTTTTAATGATCTGTTGCTTTGGGACAGTCTGACTGCCTCTGCTCCACTGTTACTCTAGAGAATGGAAAAGCCTGATCTTGTCCTAACATTGTTGTAATCTTGTTCACAGACAACCTAATGCTTTAAGGTCAAGTGCCCTCAAGACGACAGGACAAATGTGTTTCCAGAATCTGCATATCAGTAGGATCATATGGCACCTTGCCACCTGCCTGCTGTGAGAGTCAGTGTGTTCTTGTTTAACTGCCCACCTGTACTCCCGACCTTGTCTACAACATAATGAGACTATTCGTTCGCAAATAAGCTTGCCAGTGGTGATTCAGTGTGTGTAAGTAAATAAGGTTAATTGGCACTCTAGTAAATATCAAGGCAAAATTTACACTGAATAATGTGAGATGTTCTCTGGGAGAATTAAGTCTAATGAGCCAATGTATGAACAAGTGGCACAATTCAGAATAGGTCACTGCCAACTCTCTCTGATCGGGTTGATGCAATTTAACATAGTTCTAATACAGAGCATGAAACTGACAGGCTCCCCAATGGACACATATTTTTGAAAACATCCAGAGTAAAAGCTGTATGTAATATCTCATGTTTACTTTAAAACAGTTTAAACACAAACTATGTACTTTAACAATATAATTAATAGACTGAAATGTGTCTTGTGCCTCCTCCTTGCCTCACTGTCAGCAATGCTTGTTAAAAAAAAGGGGCATGACTGTAATCATAGATCTAGACATCCCAGAAAAGACATGTCTACTGGAATGGACGGGAGATCTGAAAGAGTTCAATTTCAGTTCAGTTCAGTTAAATTTTATCTATAAAGCCCAATATCACAAATCATAATCTGAGGTCTTTACAGCATACGACATCCCTCTGTCCTTGGACCCTCACAGCACACAAGGTAGAAGTAAGCTCTCTGCTCTCTGTAATGCCATTAAAAAGATAAACGACAAAAGATTTTGTGGGACCATACGGAGACTAGAGAAGTGAGTACTGTATACATGTATATATTGTTTCTGGATTAAATATTCCTTTAAATATATTAAGATATACATACAGTTTTAGTTGTCAATATTTTCATAAAGCTTATCTACTGCGCAGGTTGGGGAGCTTCATAAAGAGCTTTATGGTATAAATAGGTGGTTAAAATGAGCATAACTTTTACTTAAAGGTAAACTATGCAGGAATGGTCGGTACTGTTCATAAGCAGTTTTACCAGGGTAACTTAAAGCCAATTCCAGACATATTTTGCTTCGCTATATTTGCGTTTTGGCCACAATTTTCATAGCTTCCTCTTGGATGCGTGCTGCTTTCGATCTGGCACCTGGTTGCTACCTTTTAATAAAGTCCTGACCTCACCTGTGAGCTGTACCCAGGAATGTCCCAAACACAGAATATAAGAAAACAAAAAAGAAAATAAAGGCAGAGGGTAGAGTCTCTGCAGATAAATACACTGCCACACAATTCTGGTGGGTCATAAGTGATGATTTAAAGGGATAACTTTTGCACGAGTCTATACATTTTTTTTTGGGGGGGGGGGACTCTTACGTCGTTTACCTTTAAAAGTACCCTGGTGGAGTTTATGACCACTAGGGGCAGTGTAGTACAATGAACATAAGATAAAACATAAATCAAAGATAACATAAACAATGTAGACTAGTTTCATAACTATCAACAAGTGCTTTGATGATGCCCTACGAGGTAGGAAATACAATCTAAATATGCAAGATGTTAAAAATAACACACTGAGTTTTGGTGAAAGACATAAAACCTAAAAAAAAAAGCCAAAAGCTCACCAAGATACCTTTAACTCTGTAAAGTTATTTAGCCTTGTCTAGAATATGGGGATGAGTGTGCACTTTGTGGTGAGTGTGAGTACCTGGAGGAGGTAGGGGGGGAGGACGATCAGGTGCTCTGGTCTTCGTGGCTTTGATTGGTTTGAATCCCGCCTCCTTTATTGCAGACGCAGATGGTGAGGGGGCAACAGGACGCTTGGGCTGGACCGACACAAAAAGGCTCCCCTGCGTGACTGAATTCTAGCAGCGTCTTATCACTTTATACTGCTTGCACTCTGTGACTGTGTGTTCTTGTTTGTTTCTGTGTGTGTGTGTGTGTGTGTGTGTGTGTACCTGGGGAGCAGGAGGGTTGTCCATCTGCGGTTTGAGGATCTGTAAAGCTTCATCCCGAGGGGTTTGCTTCTTTTTAAACTTCCCTTCTGGTCTCCTAAATACATCCACACAGTGTCAACATCCCACATTAGTCTGCAGGGTTTTTCAGCTACAAATGTAGTCTACTGTATAATCTGTGTGTTTGTGCTTATTGTGTGTCAATACAATCATTCTGGTGTTGTGTGCTCACTGTGAACAATAACAGCGCAGTCAGTATCTGTTGGTGGTTTGTTGTATTCAGGGCTTTACAGTATTCACACTTAATTCTGTGACTGAAGATAGCATCAACTGCTGTGCTCTATTTACAAGCAACAATCCATCCATTTAAAGCTATGAGTACTGTGCCCACTCTGCTGTTATCAGCCTGTGTGTTTGTGGGACCTCACCTCTTCTCATGTGGCAGCAGCTCTGGCACTGGAGGCGGGGAGTTGTACCTTTTGATGATTTCTTTAGAAATAATATCAACCATTAAAGAATTATGCAGATTACACTTTATATTTTCTTTCATTGTTTCAAATCCAAATACAGACCAATGTGTCTGATTGAAATCAAGAGATGAATTACTTTATCGACTGCATGATCATCATTCAGTCATGTTCTATTAACCTGTGACATCAACACTGTTCAGCTTTTAAATTCAGTTACCTTGGATATCTTGGCTGGGGACAACATGATCTATAGTCCGAGCTGAGTATTTCACCACCTCTCCAGCAGGGGGCGGAGGAGACGTCACAACTGGGGCTAAAACACACACCATCAAAAAATAAATAAGTCAAAAAAGAGTGATGTTCTCTTGTGTAAATCTCTTAAATAAGAGCTCTAGTTAAAGGGACTCTGTCTTTGTCTCTTGCTTGCTCACTCGCTCATGTTTTCTCCCTCTTACCAAACTTCCTGGCGGGTGCGTCCTTGTTTATGGGGATGCCTGGAGCCTTCCTCCGAGAGACGCTGTCCTTCCCTGACTGAACCTGAAACAGCCACACAGAGAGAGGACAGAGAGTTTGCACTTAAAGCTTTCCAGGATATTAACATATTGTCTTATAAGATTTTGTTGACCCCAGAGAAATGTCAGAGTAAAGAAAGGGAAAGAATGTGAACGTGAATGTGAGCGTGAATAGTTGACTGGTGACCTGTCCAGTGTGTACACCGCTTCTCACCCAGTGTTAGCTGGAATAGACTGCAGCCCCCTGTGACCCTGAACCAGGATATGTGGTTACAGATAATGAGAGGTTCTCACCCTCGAGATCCTGATTACTGCAGGCTGCAGACACTGACCAAATACTCAACTTCAACTAAATCAGAACAAAGGAAAAGATTCCACAGACTCAGCAGCGGCACATTTGCTTCACCCTCCAGCCCACTTTTACTTCTGTCTGGAGATTTTGGGGGAATTTTTGTAATCCCACTGGACAGTTTTAGACTTCACAGGACTTTATCTTTGTACATTGTATATTCCTTTTATACTTTGTACTGCTAACCTCTGCACATTCCTTGGAAACTTTTGCACATTTCTGCACAAAGCTATCACTTCTAAAAATGGCACAGCTCTTTTAATTCAGATGTACTGGACATATTTTTGAAGAATTTTTTCATATTTTATGTTAATGTTTCTTGTTTCTTTTTTGCAGTGCTTGCTTTTATTTTTAATACCAATTTCTCTTACAATATTTATATTATGCACTGAAGCTTATTCCTTGTATGTCAAAACTGGCTTGGCAATAAATTGGATTCTGATTCTGAAACTTGTATTTAGTGATTGTGACTGATGTTGTTATCTGCTTTTGTTTGACTGGTTACGTGTTTATCTTTTATTTGTCTGGCTTTGATTGTTTGTCTAGGTCTCTCTGGCAAAAGAGATCCTGATCTTAATGAGAGTACCTGATTACATAAAGGTTATACATATTTTCATTTCACTCTCAAGTACACTTGCTTTTCCTTTTTCAACCTGCGTTAGCTCATTGTCCTGACTACACAGCTCTCATTCTTACTGCACACAAACCACTCACTCGTTCCATAAAAGGAAACTGCATCTTGTTCTGTTTATATAATTTTTCCTGAGGAAGTGCTGCTTGCTGTTGTCGTTGGAGATTACAATTAATTAAATTAAAAAATTAAAAAGTACTGAATCATTATGTAATGCGTTAGTTTGGACTGTTACCTCACGCATCTCAGAGTTACTGACCCGTGCAGCAGGATTAGCTTTAGGCTGTGCTGGCTCAGTTTTGTTAGTTTGGGCCTGAGGCTGAGGCTGAGCTCCGGGCCGAGTCTGGGGCTCCGCAGGCTGATCTTGAAGGTGCGATGGAGTTTGTTCCAGTCGAGCAGGGGGAGGATAGGGATGCCTGGGTGGGATGTCTGCTGCAGCAAAGGGAGTGGGAGTGAAGTTGGCATAGGGGCTGGGTGGGATGTTAGCGTATGGACTTGGGGGTATGACAGCATAGGGGCTGGCGGGAGCATAGGGGCTGGGAGGGTGGTGGAGCAGCGGGCTCATGGGAGGGCTTGTGATTGGAGAGGTGGGGGGGCTGGTCACTGGGCTGCCGACCATGGCCATGGCCTGCATGGTCATCTGCTGGGCCTGAGTAACAAGACGATGGTGCATTAACTCCAAAAAGAAGAGCGGTGGAACAAACAAACAGATCCAGACGGAGGGTTTACCATGATGATGGCCTGCTGGTTCACGATCGCCTGCTGCTGCTGGTCCAAAACAGCCTGCTGGGCATCTGGAGGAGAGAAGAGGAGAACCACAGTAAACAGGAAGGAGGGATGCAAAAATTATGTTTGATGAGATTTTTTTCCTCTTATTTTTCTTCACACTCGATACCAACCAGGTGTTACAGGTGCCACTGCAGCAACAGGAGGTGACATCACGCCTCCCACGGGAAGGACTCTCACAGCTGTGCGCACACAAACATAGGCACACATCAAATTTCAGATTTTAAGAGTGTTTGTTTTATTACACTTGCTAATGATTTTTGAAGATATTGAGGTTCCTCCAGTGTGCGAGGCGCTGTCAAAAATATGATTCTATATTTACTATAAAACACACTTTATCTACTGTCTCCTATTTCAACTGAGTGTCTGGGTTTAGTGTAAATTTATGGTGAGCAGAAAGCTCTCAAAAATTCATTTAAAAAAAAGTCTATAGAGCACACACTTATTTTGTCTTACAGTCTCACAGTAAAATGTGTTGGATTTTATAGATGGGAAAGTTGTGTGACACTGCACCTGTCAGTGACGACGCAAAAAGTAAATAGTGAATGAATGAACAAAAGAGTGATTGCAGACAGAGCCTGTGTTTTTGACTGACCCCCAGGTGGAGGTTGGGAGCCTCCTCCAACTCCTCCAGCACCCTTCATCCTGCTGGACAGTGCTGCAGCTGAATCTAGTTCCTGTGAGGACAGAGACTTTAAACTTATCATCAGATTACAGCATGAATGTGTAAGAAAACACAAAGGAGGTTAAAGAAATACTCAACCAAAACTGTATCTTCTGGGCATCGAACACCCTGAACAGGTCCAAGTATCAAACCGATATATAAGCATATTAGCTGTTACATCAGTTTGGCGTATATGATGGCTGACAATTGGCAAGAAACTTAGGTATAGTAATGCCAAAGATTTGTAACACTGATGGCTTTACATACTTCTCAACATACATACTGCTCAGTGAATATCTTTGTCATGTTCCAAAATGTTGGCCAATACATCATTAGCAGAAATTTTAAACTCAGTATCGACCTCAAATATCTGGTGTCAGTATAGTCTGTAGTTCAGAGTATCAAAGCTTGGTCCAAATGATCTTTTTTTTACAGATTATTATAATAGCTTTTTTTTGCATTTATTAGACAGGATGGTGTTGGGCTTGGGGGGTTGACATATAGCAAAGGGCTATGGGCTGGACTCGAGCCTGTGGCTGCTGCGGCAAGGACATTGTCTTTGTACATGGGACGCCCGCTCTGCCCGCTGAGCTGCTGGGCACCCCAGCTTTGTCCGAATTCTGATCATTTTAGACACTCTATTCAGGTTGCACATCTGTTTTTGTTGTTGTTGTTGAGAAAAGGGATTTGCTATGCTAGGTATACTATGCAGAATTGTGGTTACTGTTTGTAAACACACTCCCCAACAAAAGAAAAGAAAAAGAAAAAAACAACCCCAGTTTCACTCTCTTTGTCGTTTCCCCTCACTATATTTGCATTTTTCTGGTGCTGTGTCTCTTGGGTGCCTGCTGCTTATAGTGTGGTATCTGGTCACTACCTTTTTATAAAGCTCCAACCTCACCTTAGAGCTGTGGGGGTAAACGCCTATAAACCTTCTGAACACAGAAAGTAAGAAAAACAGGCAGAGTCTCAGCGGATAAATACACCACATCACACTTCTAGTTGGTCCTAAGTGATGACTGAGAGGGATTACTTCTGTATGAGTCTACACACTCTTTTTTAGGAAAATCCTGCATGGTATAAATTTAGTAAAAAAAACTGCAAGGTGCTCTTTAAGTAAGGTATAAAATAAAGTATTATTTTGGTATTGTTACCAAATCTCTGGTATTGTATCAAAACATTACATATGACACTCAGCCCTACTGTACCTGTGATGCATGTATAGTTTGCTCCTTCACAGCGAACAGCAGCTGTATTCAACATGAATTTACTGCAGTTACAAAAGTTTCTAATGGAAACCCAAAGTATTGTCAAAAAAGTGTCAAAACCAAACAACTCCAGCAGCAGAGCTTCCTCCTCCACAGTTGATCTGTGTCTTCAGTACACCCCGAAGAACTGTCACTTCACTAACAAATCGCTGAAAATACTACATTTAGTGGATGTTCAGGACTATGAGGAGGCAATAGCATAACACTGGAAGTGGTGTATTTAGAAATACTTTGACTCCGGTTCCCTATTCAACTACATGGTAACAGGTGGAAATCCTGACTACAGCCGCTGTCCGTCTGTAAAGGAGCAGACTACAAACTTTTCAGAGCTGCCTTTGAAGGACAATAGGTGAAGTGTTTGACACTAAAAGACAGATTTTTAGTAGAGAATTCCATTAATCGCTGTGTTTGTGAGTGTGGACATCAACAGGAGTATTGGAAATATATATATATATATATATATACACGTATATAACTACTTGTGTAATCAGAGCACTTTTTGACTGTCAGACCAGAGGAATCACCCTCTTATGTGTGCAGCCATTCCATCAGAAATCAGCCGCTGACCCATAAATCCACAGGAGTGTGTGTGTTTGTAGGCCATGTCTCATTAAATAGTAAGCCCTTCATTTGCCAGAGTGTCAGTTCCTCGTAAGCAGATCCCCGCGTTGCCTGGGTGGGAAATCACCGTGGCGATCTAGTCGGTGTGACAGTTACGGTAACTGGGTAACGTAATAGGTTGCTGGGCGGGAGAGGTCTGTAGAACACATCTGATACATGCTAATTCCTGTCAGCCACATCCGATAGCACGGCTAACATTCACCACGTCGCTGTCCCAGCTGAGGACTGATAGATCCAACATGGCCAGCATTCACTGCACCATTGCACTGACTTAATACATATGGATTTAACTCAATCAATAACCATCAGATATTACTACAACTGTAGTTTTCGTGACTGGGGTGAAGTATAATGTTTGTGGTGGAGGTAATGTTTCACAAATGAGCTGACATAGATGTTTCATTGCTACCTAAACTGAGCAGCGAGCATTAATCAAACACGACACCTTTACCATCTGCTAGATATATAATGAGAAACCTACTGTGGTAAAGAAAACTGTCATATGGTTTATATATGTGCAAACAGCAAACCAGTCTTGGTCCAAAAATGTGACAAGGTGCACTTATGCTCCATATTTTATTGCAACATGCCCGGAAATATACATTGAGTCTCTGGATTTCAAATAAAACACATTAATTGAAACAATGGTTGTGAACTATAACAAGTATGATAATTTGAGGCAGTGCTGTAATCAAGACCACCTAAACTGAGACCAAGTCAAGACCGAGATCAGGGTGTATTGACACCAAAACAAGAACAAGATTCTGAGGGGTTACGACTGAGTCAAGACCATGACCAAGGCAGGGAGACTCCCAAACTGCATGATACACTTACGATAACATGTGGAACATGCAAACCAAAGACACTCCTCAAATTGATCTGAAAGATCCACATTCTCATAAAATCAGCCACTGAAAACAAATAAAACAAAGATTCCTCTTCATTTACCTCTTGCCATACTGTATATATATGTGTGTATGTACGAGTTTACCATGAGAAATGTCCATAAAACAATAAAAAAAATTGTCATGTTTATGTGTGGGTATTTTTCTTTGTTTTAAATGAGCAAACAAATACAAACAAAGAGCAAGGAACTGAATTGAACTTAACCATCTTCGTTCAACACTCCTTTTCTGCACAGGCCGAATGTAAAATAAAATCCTGAGTCCTCTTTCTGAGGCTGTGACAAGATCGAGTCAAAATGCAGTTGAGTCTGAGATGAGCCTGAGCCCTTCAACAAGTGGTCTGGAGCCAAAGATCAATTGTGAGTACTACAGCACTAGTATGAGACTTTCCTTTCAGATCTGAAGGTCAAACATTTGAACAGTTGAACGACATGGACACTGAGACAGCCCAAAGACTGATTTCCAGACTGAGGGATTAGTCTGTAAACACACAGATGTGTAGAAACCACTTTATCTGTTCTGTTTATATGTTTAGAGACAACTTTGTCTTGCAGTTGTTACTGTTGTTCAGTGATAAGAAGCTCCTTCTCTTCATTTAATTTATTCTGTTGCTGTATTATTAGTGATTTGCTTGTTTTTGGTCTATAAATTATTTATATACAATTCATGTATTTATCTATTTACTATTTTGCCTACAAAAAATAAACAAAACAAAACAAAACAAACAGAGGTTTAATGAGCTTTACCTGACCTGTGCAGTAAACTACAGTAAGTGGTTGACAGAGGAGTCCCCTCTCAGGTGGTCAAGTGTGTCAGTGTGAGTGAGTTATGTAACTTACTCCGGTTCCTTCAGACAGTACAGGGTCAAACAGGCTGTCCAGATAACGATCCATCCCTCTCTGAGGCTCAAAGTCTATAAGAGCAGAAGAGAGCACTTCATATAATTAAATTTAATGTGTGTGAGTGCTTATATGTAAATGCTAAAATGTGTACCTTGTCCATCAGAGCCATTTAAGACTGAAGATATAACATCATCCTTCGTGTCAAACCCACCACCCAACAGGCTTCTGTGTAACACAAAGAAAAAGCATTACAACTTCCTTATCAGTAATTAAACCAGCAGAAGTGGAAGAAACACTCAAAACCTTTATTTTAGTAAAAGTACATTATCCGCAGAATGTATTTTAAGTATTAAAAGTAAAAGTACTTAGTCCATGTGAGTGATGAATAATGATATATTATATTGGCTGATTGTCAATAACATTGAATCAGTGCAGAAATAACATTTAACTGTAGTAGAGGGTCTAAATGGAGATAGTTCAGTCCTCCAAAGGGTCATACCATGTGTGGGGCTGTGAGATGATTAATGGGAGAAGAAAGAAGAAAATCAAACTTCTGCTACATAAACTTGTTTTCATTTTTTTTTCAAGTGTGTTCTTTGGTTTGTTTGTTTTTTTATATAAATATTGGATAATTTATCTCTTTGGGCCTTAAATGAATATTTAAATGGAACCGTCTGAGGAGTTTAGATGGAAAATGTCTCTGTGGAATGAACAACTCATAGATGTCTGAAGCCTGTGACAAGGGGCCCAAAGTAGACACTGCCTTTCTGTCAGGGGTTTTGTTTTCTATTTTACAAGCCTCCCATATTTTCTTCATATGTTTTTTTTTAATCTAAAAGCTTAATTAATTAAGTAAGTAGTAACAACAGCTGTAATATAAATGTATTGCAGTAAAAAATATTTCCTTCCGAGACAGTGGAGTAGAGCTATAAACTAGCATAAAAACCTACAACTACCAGAATGCACTGCGCCGCACCAGACCAATAAAAGCTCCTGCTAGTGGGTTACGTGATGCAAGCTTGACCGTATTTCCAAAGGAAGCAATATGGACGCTGGCTGGTGACATATGATCTCTTATTACAGTTAAATGGTAACCTAAAATAAGTTTATGACATCATTTGACGAAACAAATACAATACAAGAAACAGCATGGCACCCACTTCCGGTTTACATATTCTCGTATTACAGCAAAACAGTGCACCGAAAAATGTTTCTGAACACATTTTAGGTGAGAAGGGGCAATATAGTAACAGAATCTTGGTTTATATTTAATTAGTGCTGCCTTATTTTACCATTTGGGCTGAGTTTGGACTGCCTTTGAGACAGAGAGAAGGAAAGAGAGAGGGCAAGTTCTCCCTCTCGGTCTGCTTTTATATTCTCTGTGTCCGTGTTGGTAACAGGCATATGAAATTGAGGAAGTACAATCTGGAGTTTGAGCAACAGCCCTTTGTGGAAAATCAAGAGGGATCTGAGCTGAGAGATGAACAGGGTGATCTGGACACAGGTAAGATGGAGTAAAGTTTACCGTAGTTTATTGACACAAACTACCCACATTACTATGATACAAAGCTGGTTTCCCTTTAAGTATTGCACATTTATGTGTATTAAGTAAATGTGCGTCTCACATGCTGGCATTAGGCCGCACTCTGGTTGGCTCCTGTGCAGAGATGATGAAGTAGCTGCTGTGTTTGGGGAAGTCAGCAGGAAGCTCCAGGTCTGACATCAAGTCCAGAACGTAGTCGGAGCCCTCCAGCTCCACCCACTGAGCCGGCTCCTTTAGAAGCACCGACCAGCCTCGACGGCCCTCCAGCACACCCCTACACACAACACACACACAAAATACAGTTCCACCACAATGTCTCCTTTAGTTTCACATGTTTAACCTTTCTCTGTAATTTAATCCACGTCCTTAGTGCCTATGTTTTACAGTAAGGTGATACCTGTGTTGTAAGATGTCTTTGGCCATTTCTTCTCCTGTTGTCCAGGAGTGCAGAGGACACAAAAATGACACACCTGCAGGAGAAAGACAAAACTTTAGACAAACAAATAGCCTCTGACATACAGCAGCTACTCAACAAAACACACTACTTTTAAATGATGTAGGTTATATTTCATCTTAAAATACATTAAGAGCTGTTTCAGTCAGGTTATGAAATAGTTTCTCTTCTGTATCAATAAAACAAAGTTGGTAGCACTCTCCCCTGTCTGTCTATGAGGATTTACACAGACACCAGCATCAACAAACACACAACAAAGCCAGTGAACTAGAGCGACTATCAGGTGTTGTCTAATCCTCAGTAGACTTGCCAAAAGGCCAGAGGACAGATTAGCTGGATGAGGGGAGGAAATGAGAGACAGATAACTCTTGCGTGCTGGATAGTGTGCACACACTGACTGAGCTCAGGTTGAAAAAAAAAAAAAGAACAAAAACAGAAAGGTGAAGTTGGGTCAACAAGAGGGAGTCAAAGCCAGGGGGAGTCAAAATAAATGGGCCTCAAATTCACAATGCACATTACTCTGACACTGACA